>NW_020798704.1:600000-822313 GCF_003344945.1 Aspergillus welwitschiae | reverse complement strand
GGGGGGGGGGGGGGGGGGGGGGGGGGGGGGGGGGGGGGGGGGGGGGGGGGGGGGGGGGGGGGGGGGGGGGGGGGGGGGGGGGGGGGGGGGGTGTGTGTGTGTGTATGTTCGAGATCAAAGAACCGGTAACTCCGTTAGGTGGAGGACAGAGTGGGTTGCTGGATATAGTAGGTGTATAATGTGAGGAGAAGGGGGGGATTAGGCACTGTGTTGACTGAATGAATGCGAAAGGCCCTCAGAAAGCAAGATGCCCGATGCGGGACGGAATGATGTTCGGAGACGTTCGATTGATCGATTGATTGATTGGCGTGGCTGTGGCTGTGCACTTTTCTGCCTGTTTTCCGTGGCTGTGTCACGATTATTTACTAAATCTTACTGTTCGGTTTTTAACTTACAGCCCTACGAAATGGAATGTGTAAAATTACCCGCGAAAGTTTACGAAACAGCCGTTTTGAACTTCCGAGCTGCCGGTTCTGCTCGTTTCTGACGTCATGGAGGCCGGCCCCTCCCCTCCATGTAATTAATGGAATTTGGCAGCCTGCAATTCGAGTCTTTCTCCAAAAGATAGGGATGGTGATGTCAAAGAGGAAAGGGGGTGGGTTCGCCTTGTGCCTGAGTACAACTTTGGATGTAGCTAGAGACGTCATGATGCCAGCCAGAATCGGGCGACCATCTTAATGTGACACAAGCTACATCGGAGTTTCGATGTTCTGTTGCCCTATGGGGCAATCAGAATGTATCGATACTACAACATCATCTTCATGCCGCATAATGCATTTCATGCGATGGCATTAGACTTCATGTAATAGTGTAGCATTCATCTGGAGTGCATCGAGATTCTGTCAAGTGACAAGTAGAAGTTGTAAGCGAAAAAGTATGGGGTACATGCAAACCCTGATCTCAATGTTTGTGGTCACACAAACATTCTTCACGCGTTCAATACTCCTTAGACAAGCGCACACTATTCAAAATCACCTGCAGCTCGATGCTTCTTATGCCGCGGGTATCGTATACTAGGACGAGCATATTATTCATGCGCAGCAATCCGCGTCTATCCGCGTTTTGTCAGAGCCATCCTCAAAGACCGCAAGGTCTACCAATGACGGAGCGAGACAGTGTTCATCGCTCCAGCATTCCTGAAGATGATGGATCAATACACCAGGGAATCAATCCTATTGTGAAAACCAATTAGCAACAACTTCATTGGACATACCCGCACCCTGAAAATCCAGGTATGCGTTGATTGTACATGGTATACAAAGAAGAGGGCACCAAATTGACTTCGCAATGAGAGACAATTTGCCAAGTATAATCGACATTGGGACCTCCTTTAGTTTGGAATCCAGACCCAAATCCTGCTCCATGAGGTTAGTATGGCCAGCCTTGCATGGTTGACATCCACCTGATTTCCAATTCGGCCTTCAAGTGGGTGTTCCTTGCCTTCAGGGTCGTGGTCGTTGGCGGCCCTGGATTGCCCATAATTAGTTTCTCGGCTTAGGTAAAAAATGGTGCTGCCTGTCCAAGTTGCACGGCGTGATCCTTCTGGGCGAGGCCAACTGCATAGGGCTGGCCAGACTGCCGAGGGCGGCATTCCACTACGGGATCGGGCAATGGCTCGAACAAAGGGGGATGAATCATGCATGCTTGGATTGAGTCGAAGACGGTCAGGAGAAATTAGTCATTGATACATAAGGACAAGAGAAAAAGGTGCTACAAGATAGATATGCAGTGGTGTGTTTGTGTCGTCGAACGGACAAAACGATCAGAAAGCTAGCGGACACACAAAATACCTATCGATTCCAACAGACAGACAGACAGACCTGCTGAGCGCTGCTGAGCTGTTCGAGCTCCACCAGTCCAGGGTTTCAGCAAGCTAGCCTTCCTCCGAGGATCGGTTCCTATTGAACTACGGGCTCGCGTTCCTTTTGGGGCTGCATAATGCGCCAAGCAAGCTTGATCTGGCTCGCGTCCGGCGTCTCCTCCGTTTGCAGCTCCGTACGGCGCATGTTTTGTTGTAATGACCCCTATTGATTGGACAGCCGGCCTACCTGAGGCACCTGATGCATCTGATGCACACGCCCATCTCAGGCGTACCTAGGTACATGAAATGGAGTCTTCCAGACCTCCAGACCGGTTTTCTTAACCATTGGTTCGGCATGGAGTGTTGGAGGATGGGAGAATGCTGTGCGTCTTGGCTGCCTAGGAGATCTTGGCATCGATAGAAGTATGGGCCCAAGACAAATAGTAACAAGTCGCTCACGCATCGGCCTCTATGCTAGTTGTACTTTCTGATTCAAATGCCCCTCATGCAAACATTATTGGATGGATCCACACCTTTCACCATCCTGAAGTCAGAATTTTTTTCTTTTTTCCCTTTGGCTTGCTGGAAGAAGGTTCGCCCTATTGCAGACGTCGGCGTGTAACCATTTCCAGCTGTTCAGAAGGGAGAGCCAGAAGCTGGCCTACCTTGCACAGGGCCCGTTGCTGCTTGCATGATTATATGATCGGAAAATGTAGCTTTTTTCTTCCCCTCAGAAGTCGGGGTAGGCATGGTATCCAGCAGCAAGTAAAATAAGGGCAGCTAACAAATGTTGAGATGCCCATAAGAGTCATAGTCATCATCATCAGATATCGGCCGACCGACTGGGAAAGGGGGGAAAAGGACTGTAGAGTGTGGGAGGCTCCATATTTCCGAGCCCAAGCAGACGCTGCCAACTGTACTCCAGTCGGTCATCGAGCTCCTAAATGATACTACCGCCATTTGGTTCGGACCCGAGGTCTGTCGGTAGGGTCGAGCCATGAGTCCGTCTACTCCGGGAATAATCGCACGGGGAAGGAAAGGCTGATGAATGGGGAAAATCATATACGATGAGATTAAGGAGGAAGCATCGAGCAAGCCACCATACTTCCTGTTTCTGCAGTGTCAGGCCAACTCACCATGACTCCCGCCGGCTCACCCCCAAAACGCCTTCCTAGAAATGATGCTCCAAATCTCAACAATGCGCAGGTGTATTTTCAAAATAAGATGCGGAGGCTCATTGTTATACTGGATTATGTGCTGCAAATGGGGTATCCCAAGATAAATCACACCGCCCATACTAATACAACCTCCCGATGCTACATCTCACAGAACCCATAATGCTCCAACACCGTCGATGAGGATAAATATATGCGCGCCCAGACCCAGAACAAGAGAGGTAAAAAAACAGCCAGCATGATCAACATAACCCGGGCAGAAAGAGAACTTTCCCCTATCGGTATTTGTCATTCAGCCACTGACAAGGCCCATTAAAAACGCATATCGGGAAATGAGACCAATCAAAGAATGCCTGAGATGCATGAAATGCGACAAGAAAAGGTATCGAACGTAGGAGAAAAATAGAACCATGGCGAAAATGAAAAAGCGGGAGAAATGGAAAGGTGGCTCATAGGTCATGACTCTTCGTTGCATTGGCATGAAAACATGACGACCAAACTAAGCCCATAAGCTAGTAGGCAGATGATGAAAAAGATGGAAGACAGGAAACATGCGCCGGTATAGTAGTGTAAAATCAAAGGTGCCTCCTTCTATAGAACAGCTCAGAAGGACCGGGAATAAATAGAATAGACAACCCTCCCAAAAGGAACGGGGGAAACACATAAACCGCCCGGGTTAATGGTTTTTGAGCAGTCGCCAAAGGCAGACAAACAGAAACAGGCAGACCACCATCAGGGATACACAGCCCGGAACAACGTCCGATCAATCCGTCGAGACCATGTATCAGTATCCCTCCTCACCAGCCTTGCACAGCTTGATCTCACGAACCCACTCGGATTTCAAGACTTGCGAGGCATTGATACGGCGGGAAGGATTTGGATCCAGAATAGAGTAGATTACGTTTCGGCAACGCGCCTGGGAGACGTTATGAGCCAGTGTCAACTTGAAGCGAGGGGGTCCGCTCAAACACTTACCCGATGCAGAGTTTCAATGGGAGCGTAACCATCCTCATGCTTACGACCCTCCAAATAGCGTTGGTAGAATTCATCCTCGTCCTTACGGGCCACACGCCAGAGATGGCGTCCGGTCCTCATGGCCATGTAAATGACGCCCGTCGCCCATACGTCGACCGCTCGAGGGTCGAATTCCTTCTCGACATATTCCTCCGGGGCGATGTAAGGGGCTGAACCACAGAGACCCGCAGTCATGTGAGCTTCCTTTTCCCATGCCATGCGGAAGCATTCTCCATTTCCGAAATCTGTAATTTTGAGAGCTCCGTGGGTGGTCAATAACAAGTTCTCAGGCTTGAGGTCACGGTGGGCAACACCCATCTCGTGCATGTATTCCACTCCACGCATAAGCTGCTTGAAAAAGCAATCCGCCTCGGCCACTTCCAGTTTCCCGGCCGCCAACACGAGGGTATAGAGATCGCCTCCGGCGCAGTACTCCATTACCTCACAGTAGTCGCCTTTGGCGTCCTGTAGAAGATCGAGGGTGTGAATGACGTTGGGATGGCGAAGGGAAGAGGAGATGCAAAACTCCGACGTTAACCGCTTCTGATACTTCTTAGTCGTCTCCTGCGGACGACGACGGAACTCTTTGACCGCATACAGCTGCTCAACTTTGGAGTCTCTCGGGTCCACCTTGTGGGATATCCGAACGATACCGAAGGCGCCGCGGCCAACAATCTCCTGGCATTTTCCATATTTGTCAACCAGCGAAGCTGTGGCGTTGGGGCCGCCCTTCTTGTCAGCGGCCAGCTTGTCCCGTTCGTTTTTAAACTGGTCGATCCATGTAGACATAAGCGATAGCTGTTGCTCGTCCACGTGATCGTCCTTCTTCCTGCCACCGCCCAGCATGTCACGTAGTAGATCCGTCAGCTTCTCCTGTCGTCTTGCGCTGCGGAGGTGATGGTTATGAGTGCCATCTCCGGGCAACTCAAACCGTTTGTGAACCGGGGCAGCTTCTTTATTATCTTTGCCATTGCTGGACTTTGGCTTCTTCTCGGCCTCCTCTTTCGTAGACGCCTGTCGCGAGGGGGCTCTGGAGGATGGCTTGGAGTTAGGTTTGGAGGAGGGTTTCGAGGTGGGCTTGGATTGTTTGATACTGGCGTTCGAGGGAGCTTTGATGCTTTCTGTACTGCTGTCTGAGAAGTCGCGATGCGATTCCTGCTCTTTCGGAGTCGACTTCCCAGTATTGGAGAACATGCGGGAGATGCGATTGGCCATGGTAGGTCTAGCGATCTTTGCGGGGGTGGGAGGAACGGGGAGGACGTCCCCGTTCGCGGCGGACAGATTCATGCCCGCTAAAGCACGTGTTACCTGGGGCTCTCCATCTCGAGAATCATAGGAGATCTGTGACGCTGCGGTGGAGGAGACTGCGGAAGGTACTGGTGAAGCAGATTGTGGAGTCATGTGCGGTAGTGAGAAATGAAGAGTACACGGAGGTGAAGAGGCACAAGAATGCCCCCCGTGACAAGGTGGGAGAAGATTAAAAGCCTACAGCACGAAGCTGCAAAGGCCAACGACAATGGCTATGGAAAAGAAATTGAGAGATGAAGAAGAAAGTTGGGAGGGACGGGGGGGGAGGAAGAGAGAAAAAAGTTGCGGTGGCCCCAGTCGGTCGTGGTGGTGGCCTGAGGCGACGGGGGTTGTTCTTCTAGAGTGACGAAAGTGATTTTGGGTTGTGGAAATTACAATAAGACTTTTTCTTTTTTTCTTTTTTCCCTTTCCCCTCCGTTTTGTTTAGTCAAAAGGGTGGGCAAAATAAAAAATAAAAATTCCAGCCAAAGAAAAATTCAAATAAGAAATAATAAAATAATGAAAATGAGAAAAATTCGATTTTAAAAAAAATAAAAAAAAGCACGGCGCAACAAGGCACGGGAATGCCCAGATGGAACGGTACAGACAAGACTAGGGTCCTTGAGAGAGAAGACTTGGCTCGTTGCCTTGCGAATTCCGCTAAAGTCAGGAGGGAAACAGCTGTTGTGCCGATGAAAATTACCCCGGGGGAAAGGCTCTCGTAAGAAAATAGGGAAGAGGAGGGAAGAAGGCTCAGCCTAGTCCACCGGGGGCGCTCAGGTTGAAATACCCTAACTGGTACCGTAGTACGCCGCGGGCGTCGCAGGTTGGTGCCGGGCAGGTAACCTAACCTGAAGTATGAGACTCTGGATGATGGAGGCAGTGGTCGAAGTAACCAAGCAATAGTTAGCTGAGGAGCAACTTATGGGGGGGTGGGCTTGCTTAGTTAGTAGGAAGTCCCCTCTTCTTTCTCCTTCCAACTACCTAAAGGAACCACAGGTCCTTTTTTTTTTCTTTCACCCCCATTCGATGAAATGATTTTATTATTTTCCCGTTTTTTATTATTATGGTCTTATTATTAATCATCTTCAAATTGTGGGAACCGGATACAAGCCTCTGATTGAGGTTACAAAGATGAGGGACTTTCCCGTTGTTACCGCATGTGGAAGAAAGGACAGCCCCCCTCTCTCTATGTGTGTGTGTGTCTCTCTTTCGGGTTTTTGATCTAATCAGTATCAGTTGTCTTTCTCTCCTTTTGTGCTCCCCTAGTGGGAATTCCCGGCTCGGGTCAGCATCGAGTAATACTTCTACTAATAACAATGAAATCAAGGTGAGGAAGGCAAGAGAGAGTCACCATACACTCTCGCTACCGCTTCCCGTTCGCAGGTCTGCGTTGGCCTTCTGTTACTGTAACGGTATGGTATCATACAGTTGCAGCCACACTCGTTTCCACTGAGCAATATTCTGCTCGGAAATGTCCAGGCACTTGATCCCCAATGTAGCTGGTTACTATTCAGGGTTTTTTTAATAGGGATTCGTTGACCGATGACTTCATATGCAGCTATTCTCGAGTCGAGACCTGTTCCCTTAAAAGAACCCTGATAATCAGTTCTAATGTGTGGAAAAATAGCAGTGACTAGTATTCTACGTAGTGCTTAATCCGCAAATCCGTCACGAAACCAGAGTGGCGCGGGCGTCTCTGCTCCTCCAGCAGCAGCGGCAGTAGTAAGTGACTGACTGGCAATTTACCTGCTTTCTAAGAAAGACAGGGCTGTCCTGTCCTGCAAGACCAAGTCTCCATCCGCTGTAAGATGTAAGATTAATTCGGAAGATCCTTGGAGCTAATACTCCGTTACTGGGGCTGCTTCCGCGTTCACATTCATCAGCTACTAACCACTTCCTCCGTGTTGCTTTTTGCTAGCGATCCCGATGTCCAGTCAACTGCTTCGTTGTCCCGTCGTCATTTACGCGCAACCACTCAATGTTAGTTAAGATAGTTACCGACTGTCAAGTTGTCTTTGCGACATGAATGGGTCCCAGAGCCGATGGGATCGCAGATTGTCACTCTCCTTTTCTCTTTTGTCCAAACCAGCTTGACTTTTCCCCTCATTTGGCTACACGAAAATCAGTCGGATGACGTTCGCCTTGCGACCACTCTCTGCGCTTGGTCTCGCTTGGTCTCGCACAATCCCCCTTCCACCCTCCTCAGAACCATGACGTTTGTGTCATAGCCGCTGTCCGTATCGAGGATGCGATTAGTCACTGACTCCGGAACGACCTTAAATTTCGGATCACAACACTGCAGATGCCGCACAGCCTCAATCCAACCCTCGGTCCCCGCACATCATGGATGATGGGGTGGGGGGGGAGACCGATGGCTTGGGTGGCTCACTGGCGTAAAGCACGAGTGGTCGGATGTTCGACTAGTATCGAGTATAGTATAATATAGTATGGTAAGTAGTAGTCGGATGCCTGGCGTATTATCGTTACTATTACGGTTCTGAATACCTAGTAGTAGTTAGTTACTTGGCCGGAGCTTCGTGTGGCGGCTCCTCACCAGCGTGGCAGGGCGGAGCCACCATCAGCTTCAAGTATGATTCTGATTATTGATGAACTGATAGCCAAAGCCATCACTTAAGTTACTCAAGGGTCATGCTACCCGCATGAGGGGTAACATTTACGCCCCCCAAGAAAAGTAAATCATCCATCCAAAACAACACATACAAGTAAATCAAATAAGTGGACTGCACCAGAGTGAATACTGTGGTTAGCGGCGGCCAACCTGAACCCTCTTGACCCCCTTCAAGGGGAAGAGCACCCACCAGTCGTTGGCTGCATTTCACGGTGGCCTCTTTCTCCATCTTTGACCCCATTTCTGGTGTGCGCGCACTTATGCCAAGCATATATCTTGTCTGCCTACAGCTGGCCATGTCGTGTCTGCTTTATCTCATGCGATCCTGCAGATTCTTTTATGACAATCATTGAGGGGCTGAGGGTCGCTAGCTCAAGTGCCACTAACCAGACGGGAAATACAGCCACTGCTATTACTTAGTCGGGCAGGTGGGCTGGATGCCCTCTCGGTGGCACCGATACTACTATACAGCATACAGCATATGTTACTACCACTACTATCATACTAGATATGTATGTTGTCGTCAAAACATCTCCCCGCGCCAATAATGGAAGGTGCTACATGGACCTTTCATTAATACTTACATACTATTTCTGATTGTCTGGACCACCTGGTGGTAATGGTGGTGATTCTAGCCAACAGGCTCTATTCTTGACCCGCAGAAAGGTAGTATCTGTCTCTGAAGGCCCCTTACTTAGGTGTTCTTAGCCTGCGATCAGATGAAGAAATGTCTCTCCGTTTCTCTCCTATTCTCTTGACCACCGGAGCCTTTTTCTTAGTCTGCGATGGAGGCAACTTTCCTTGATGCACATCCCCCCATTTGGGTGTCAGATACCCGATTTGTTCGTGGGGGGCCAAGGTCAGCAGGGTCCAAACTTCAAGGGCGAACGGATGTCGAAACTTATCAAACCACATAATGTTTCTGGAGCTGATCAAGAAGGAGGAGGAGCGGCAGCAGCAACAACGACAACAATAACAGCGGCAGGCCAGGCCGAGTCGGACGCCGCCTCTCGTACCCCCAAGTGCTTTAAACAAGCAACTATAGGATGCAAGTCAAGTAACTCTCAAGCCGTCTGACGGTCATTGCTCTGCCGAGCATGTCCATCATTGGCATCTCAGAGAGCAAGGTAATCATCTGCAGCGCTACTCCTACCTGGCGACCACTCGGGGGTGTACTATTGCAACAAACACTCCTGCTTTATGCGGACGGGCTAGCGACGTCCTCCGGCTTGTCACGACTGA
Organism: Aspergillus welwitschiae; assembly: GCF_003344945.1. Lineage (NCBI taxonomy): Eukaryota > Fungi > Ascomycota > Eurotiomycetes > Eurotiales > Aspergillaceae > Aspergillus > Aspergillus welwitschiae. The sequence continues at coordinate 813,162 of NW_020798704.1, read as the reverse complement.
ACGAAAGGCGATACCCACCAGTGCGCTAAGAGGGTTGCAAATGACGTGGGTTCTCCATGAACAGCTGCACCGGACCTCGGTCGTAAAGGTTTTAGGTTGGCGGACCTTACTATGATTTAGAGGAGGGTACGGAGTAGTACTACTGTGTAGCTGACTGGGTATTGGTGCAGTGGGCAGAGGTAGGGATGGTTAATGGATTGACAGCCACCCTGGCCCATGTCATAGGCATAGCCCGTATGTTGATTTGCGGAGATCCGCTGATAACCAGCGTGCTCCATGGGCATACCTAGCAGCAGCAGCAGCAGCTTGCTCCATCCAACCGACTTGTCAGTACTTAGTAGTGACTTGCGGAGAGCTAAGATAGCGTCTCTTTTTGTTGGGCAAACAAATGTCTCGCAATGGGGCTATTGTCGCTTGTCAGGATTGTACCACTCAGGGTAGTACGAACCCGAAAAAACACACACGCACACAGAGATTTGGAGCTTTGAAGTTCCCACGCGACGAGGCTAGACTAACTAAAAGTTGGGGGCAGAAGAAGGGGAGTGAAATGGCCTGCAGGTGCTAACTCGACACCATACCAGTTACTGCTAGTTACACACAGTTTCCTCTCCTCACTCCCTACAGAACACACAGTATCGACCTTCTATCGGATCCACCATCCACCACCCACCACCAGTACCCGTGTTCCGGGTGGCAGGATATTATCCAGTGGATAGGGAGATGGAGGAGGAATAACCTGAAGGTGCGGCGGATGCCCCATGCTTTTTCCTTTTTTTTTTTTCTTCTCCTCTCCACTACTGCATGATGTATCGACGGGAACACACACGGTGGACGGATCGCGTTCAGATTCAATTAGCACGAGGGATTTTTCCCAGCCAATGATAGGGAGAGCGATCCAACGAGAGAAGAAAGGGAGAAAAACGGTCCCGTCGAAATTAGCATGATTGTCCAGTCCGCGATGCAGCTCAAAGTGGGAATGGATGCACCACACCGAGTGGGTCGGTTCCGAGGACTTCTCATGTCTTGTCTACATTACTAGTCCATGGACACTAAACCTGGCCGAGCCATGGTGGAAAGCTAAGTATTGGATTTTAATCACTGATTCATTCACGGTTAGTCTACATATTTTCCAATCCTCCCCGGTTTTGCAATCCGGTGTATAGTTAGTACCCTACTTTCCTACTGAAACCTGGGTTAAGTACTCCATTAAGGATGTCCCCGCCAGTGGGGGATGTGACGGTGTACCGATCCAGCTTGGTGCGCGTGTGTGAGGGTGAAACTATTCAGTTTCTCTCCAGTAAGAGAAAGAAAGAGAGGAGAGAGAGAGAGGAAGAGGGAGAGGGAAGGAGGGAGAGCTGAGCTCTGGATCTTCCATGAGCTAGAACCTAAGCAGCTGCAAGAGCTACAGCTTGCTTTCCTTTTCCTTTTCTTTTTTACTTTTTCTTTTTGTAAATTACAATTGAATACATATAGCGTTGCAGTACAATCTCGATGGGATGATGGATTATCAGCAAACTACGGAAGTGAGGCCACATCTTCCGTACGTTAGAAGATGCAGTAGTGATTATGATTTGGATCGGATCGCTGATAAAACCGTGGATGATTTGGTGGGATCAACCCTGACTTCGGCTACATACATCTGGGCGGGCGCGACTAAAAAGCAAAAACAGGTGAATGAACAGATCGGCATCGTATCTCTAGCTAGCTTACTTGCTAGAAAAGGTTATAATCATCATTCATTCAGTCAGTCAGTTAATCAGTCTACTGATCAAATGAAGGAAAAGTAAAAACAGAAAAGGAGAAAGCATGATTGAACACTACTACTGTGTACTAGAACAACTGAGTGAAGCAAGTGAACTGGCAATCATAGCTAACCAACCAACTAACTAACCAACTGGGGAGGAGAGGGGAAATTCCACGAGGAAAACTTTTCGGAAACGAGGAACAACCGCCTTCCGATACGGTTTCCGGCTAAGAAAATACCACGAGTGGATGTGAATGTTTTGTTCCATGGATACGGATGAGGTACGCGTGCAACTACTAACTAACTAGTAACTATGTATGTATCCTTCCCCTTCCTGCCGAAAAAGACCCGGCCGAACCCCAGCCTGGTTATGGATACAAAGATGGAGAATAAGTCCGGAGTACTCCGTACTAGGGAAGAAACGGACTTAATTAGAGAAGCAGGGGGAAGTAGGTCACTACACATTAAGTAGGGTCTGTCGGACTTGACTTAGGCACCACCTGTCGGCCAATTTGATGGCAATATGGCATGGTGATTGTTGTTACTTACGGGAAACACTGCCAAAGCTAGAGCTAAATCCCGTCAGGTAGTGAAGCCTAGGCAGGCATCTACTAGGAATCTATCTAGTAAGAGAGAGAAGGAAGAGAAAGAGAGTGAGAGAGCTCTTGGTTGACCGCTAGTATTCCGATCAGACAACACCATTATTTCATTTCATTTCATTTCATTTCGATTCGATTCATTTCGCGAGCAATAAGGGAATAATACTTCACCCATGCTTCTCAGCCCTTGTCGTTTTGCTCTCCCTCTCTCTGCGCATTGATGGGATGATCGAACTGCCAGACTGGCGACCGCCACCCGATTGATGAAAGATGAGCATGGATCCTGGTGACGGGGATAATAGTGTCAGTCAACAAGAGGTCGGGATTCTCGTAATGCCAAAATACGGGGGACTTACTTGCTCCTCTTCTCTCTCTTGCCCTCTCCCTTCCCTGTAAAGTATGGTGAAGATCCAATCCAAGAGCAGCGATCAATTGCGGGCTGAACCATTCTGTGGCGGGAAAGAGAAACTTGCCATGTGGTATGATAATGAAATGGATCCCCGAACATCCTTAATTTCATCGTCATTCTGCTTGCTCCGTATTTACCCCCTCCCCCTCCAATATGCGGGATCCAGACAGCCACCGCATGGTTGATCACCACCCGTCAGTCACCCGGTATCTAGAGTGCCTAGTCGAGACACTTGAGAGACGTCCTTGCGGACCATGCAATTGGTTCTATTCAGCAAAAGAATGCAGCATAAAGCAGCAGCAGAAACCCAAGCTACAGCTGCTCACTATCTCTACCTAACTAAAATGCTTTGGTTGTTCCTTTCCTATCTCCAAAGACGATCTTCTTAGGATCCCCCGTATCTTCCCTCCCTCTCTTTCCCCTGGTTGGACATTCCACTGCGGGATATGACTTCACAGGCACACGGACTCCGCGCACCCCGTCCAACCCAACGTCCATAATCCAACAGCGAGAATGGAGACAGTGGTGGCTTGGGATGCGGGTTCATTCGCCCGGGTTACGGTAGCAGTGGGGAGGTTAACTGTTTAGTTTGTTGGCCCTCTCATTCTAGGATCCCTCTCCACGTAAACTAGCCGAGAAGGCGAATGACTGGACGAGCGAGCCGGTTCAAGCTTTTCGTCGCATCCGCGTGTTCCTTTCCCGAGCCAGATTAAGCTGCTGCTGCTTTCGTTTCTCCTTATACAGATGACAAGGTGCTGCCATGGCTGTGGGTGTGAAACTCATTATGAAGGGACGGTGTGGGACTGACTGCAGCACTCCCGGAATTGCCCTTCCTTCCTTTGCCCGACGATCGGACAACTGCTGCTGCTGCTGCTGCTGCTGCTGCTTTGTCAGGATCAATGTACATGCCCAACTAACTACTAACTTGCCCAAACTCACACAGAAACCAGCTCATTGACTATTTATCTACGACTAGGTATGATGTCGAAGGACAACTCGCATCTGTTCGGCAACACGGCACATCCTGAGTCTTAAGTATCAGCTGATTGTAATCGGAGACATAAATCCTGATCATGCGGAGAGAGAAACTGAACTGAACTGAGCTGAACCGAACCACAATAGTTTCAACATCTCGGACATCGTCTTCATATGTGTTCTTGTCTTCCGACTCCCGACTGACTCGACATAACGGCTTGCTCTCCGATTCAATTGTCCAGCAAATCCGTGACGAAAACAACAAGCCCACCTATCAAAGACCGAGTATAGACTTGGCTCTAAAAAAAAGAAAGTCAACAGCCAAGCTGCCCGTGCTGTGCAGACCAGAAACGGCCCAAGTCCCTCTGACCGTATCTTCAACAACTTTCTTTTTGTTTTTTTTTTTTTGTTGATCGTCCCGTGAGTCACTCACTCAATCCGAGAGCTGAGCTTACTTGGCACAAGCACAACTCGTGTTCTGGCGCACGGCTTCATCCGATCCGTTGAACACAGCCTGCCTCTCTCCTCCGGTTATCCTCGCTCGGAAGGAAGAAACAGTCAGATGAACCATGCCAAATAGCAGTTTGTTAAAAATAGGGTCATGAATTAGATCTTGGTGGTATATGTGTGTGTGCACATACCTGGTGCGATGGGATTGATTAGGTAAGACACATATAGTTAGCGGCCTTTAATCAGACGGGAGAAGAAAAGGCAGCGAACAACAACACCACATCCCGTCACGTCTCCCCCGGGCATGCCGCCATTGGTGTCTTGCAAATCGCTCATCAACAAAAGCCAGGAACACCAAAAAAACATGGGTTCAGACCGATAGGCCCCGGCGGAAGAAGGGAGGGCGGCGGTGAGTGAGCAAAGGTTCTGGCCAGGCCGTGGCGAATTACTTCACGGTGAGTCAGGGCGATGTCATTCCCGCCATTTGAGCTCATTCATGGTTGATATGATGCCGAACCAACCTGTAGCTTCTAGAGCTTTCTGATTTCCCTGTCGTGGGAGCCGTTGGCTTTGATGCTGATTTGCTGATTTGCTGTTTGGGGGGTTGCTACGTTTGGTTCGCCCGCTTCAGCCGAACCAGCCCTACCATGTGTATACAAACTAACTGCACAGCAGTAGCACGTAGCAGCATGCTGCCTTACACAATTGGCCATCCATCTACACTGTATTCTATCCAGAGATGACGATTGAAAGCATGTCGTGACACCATCACCATCACCATCCCCACAATCAATCACCTCAACCCTCTCACACTTGACCTACCTGTAGCACAGCATCGTATCCCAGTATTATCACACAAGAGATACTGCAATACAACACCCCCAAGCAGAGCAAATAAATAGCACCAACTCAATGAAACAAATGACATCTTCCAAACCTAAACCCCAAACCCAAACCCAATCTCATCCCATCAACCTGACATCAATCTTGCATCAACCCATCATCTCCCTCCCTCCATCACTGTATAGAATAAGATATAAATACCCCCCTTCATCTCCCGAATGAGTATCATTTTCTTAAACCAAATCTTCAACAATTCTATCAATCAAATCATACCAAGAAGCTATAGAAGCTAAGCAATCACAATGTCCAACCGCTACGAACGCGAAGCCGAAGACCTCTACGAGGACGAAAACGACCCGTCCCCTGTGTCCGGCACCTTCCACGACAACTCGTACGCGCATGAGACGCAATCGAGTCTGAGGAACCAGGTCCCCGTAGCCCGGGACCAGGCACCCTATGAGGATCCGGTACAGCCGCCTTATTCGAACACGGACCAGCAGCTTGGTATGCTCAACTCTTTACCTTTTCTGTGGACTTTTAAAAAATTGTATGGTTTTAAGGATACATGCTAATGGTATGGTTGTGGATACAGCTCAAGATGAAGACGAGGCGATTGATCAGAGCAATGTGATCCCAGGAAGGACGAGGGGCGCGAAGCCGCAGACTCGGAACCAGTATTCCGAGGGTCCTGATGAGGATGACTTGCCGGATGAGGTGTTGTATGGAAATGTTGGGACTTCAAGTACTCGGTATGCTTGATTGACGCCATGGTACATGGTGTTATGATGGATGATATAATGTGATGTTTATGTGTGTAAATTATGTTGGGAGGATGAATTATGATTGATTGGGTGGACATGTATGCTCTTAATGTTTCATTTATGGAAATTGTATAATGATAAGACGTGAAGTCATAAATTCGTTTCACCCTCATGACCATGAGATTGTGCCTGTTCCTGGTTTGGTCGCTGTCTGTGCCGGACGCGGCCCGGTGTCGGGTTTCGATTCAGGTCTGCGAGCAATGCGCTGATGTAGCTCTGACACTTTGTGGCTCGAGTAACGGACTTGCGGCGTGTGTCGACAGTCGACCGTAAAGGGACTCCGGGGAAGGCATCCGCCGCATCGGACCGTTGCCGCACGACGGCACTCTGATGTCATAGGGATGCAGGACGGGCTGTTCCGCTATTACATGGATGCTTGTTTGTGGTGGCTTGACAATTAAGCCTGGGGCTCAGTTCGACTCAGACCCATGAGCGAACAGAGTGTTCATCTATATCCAAGTCCGTTTCACGATAGAACACGAGTCTGCTGTAGGTTAGATTACATCCGCCTAGGAGACGTTGATGGCACATACCACAAACTGTTCCAGAGACTCTTCAAAGAGCTCATTGTTCACTCCAATGCCACCTGGATGCTCGGTGGGAGATAACGGGTTCTTGACCACTAGAAATAGAGGTGGTCAGCATACAGCTGTAGAGGAGGTCATCGTTTAAACTAGCCAGAGCGTACCGTATTCGACGTATAGATTGATGTAGATCTGCTGCAAAGCAACGCGCATGCTTGGACTCTTGAGGTCCGTCAGCATAACGAACTTGATATTGGTCGGCGTTTCGTAGTAATGGAGCTTGTATTGGCTAGTGCGGTAGGTAACGAAGCTATAAACGTGGCCGAGCGGTCAATGACTGTCCTCCCAGTTGAGTTGCCTCGTCGCTGTAGGGTGGAGTCCTTACTTGTCGTCCTCGCCTCCTAGCTTGCGAACCATGTTGCGCAGGGAGAAAACAGTACCGAAGATGAGCTTGGCATCGTCGTCCGTGGCGCGCGCAGTTTGGCCTAATGTTGCGGGGAGACCCGGAGCAGATGTCTCGGAAGTCGGTCGTGATGATTTGCTGCCTGTCATGGAGGTTGGGCGTGGCAGCCAGCGCCGATTATAGATGCATTCAGCTAGAAGGAAGGGAGAGACGTGGTTAGCAACGTCAATTGAAATGGCTAGGGAGAGATGGATGCGAGGGAGGTACCATGACGATCGAAGATATAGAAGGAGTAAACAACCATAGTGCCGACAAGGGAAGAGTAACAGATTAAAAAGAGGACAGAGTATATATCCTTGGAGCGTCGCAGAGGTGGCTTGAAATGTTCCTTTCCGGCGATAGAGATTCAAGATGATAAGCCCCAGGAAAGGAGATCGAGGCGGGTCTGACGACGGGGGGGGGGAAGAAAGAAGGGGAGAAGAAGGTTAGCTGATCAGTTGAATTAGACTCGGGGATCTTACTCGTGGGCGGTGAGTCGCTCAGATCCACGGATTCTCGATCCAAATCCAAAAAACAAAAAAAAAACAATCCGATTTATACTGAACTCCCCGGTTTGAAGATTCCGTTTGTGGTTGATGGGCTGTAGGCTGGGAATATATCGAGCAGATCGACAAGTGATGCTTGGATGTTCAATAAATCGTGCCTATCACTATTTCCCCGGAGAAATACTGGCTTGACGCCTCGTAATGCTTAGTATCAGCCTTACATAAATCTGCTGCCCTGGGCATCCACTGCTGCTGCTGCTGCTTCTTCACCATCCACGATTTCCCCTCTCAATCCCACCCTCCTCCCCCCTCGATCTGTTTCTCTCCCTCTCTTTCGACTCTGTCTCTAATCTCGCGCCACACCCTCGAGGAGAAAACAAATCTTCCCTCATCTCGCCTCCTCCTCCTCCTCTGGAGTCCCCTGTTCCACAACACTGAACCTTCTTCAGCCGGTCCCTCTTGCCAAATCGTGACTTCGGCGCAACGGCTGCTTATCTCCATCGCCTCGTAAACCCCGATCTTTCCCCACACTTCATCACAGGCAACCGTCATTTTTCCTCTCCTTGTCACAGCCAACCAAGACAGCCAAGTTCCGATCTTTGTGTGAAACACTCGGGCCCCTAAATCCTTGCCGCGGGTGCTCCGTCGTCGACATCTTCCAATGGCCTCAGGGGACGCCGAGCTCCCCCAGCAGGGTGCCAGTCCGATCACCACCGAGCGGCCACCTCTGCCGCCCTTTCGCTGTGTGTGAGTTGCACTGCTTTGCTCGTCTCATCCTCCCAAACTGCCCTCAGGCCTGTCTCTGGCTTTCTTCAATCGTTCATTCTTCCCGGATGCTCCTACATGGGGATACTGATTCACATCGACTTCGGAAATTAGTTCCACCCCTTCATACGAAAGCCCCCAGAGACATCATCGCCGGAACCCGATAGTCAGGCGCCCAGTCAAGGTAGGTTATTTCTATTTTATTTTTATTTTATTGCTTTGTTCATGCGTTCTCATATGTGTTCTTTGATTACCGCTTATGACTACGTCTGCCTCTTCATTGTATAGCTCCGTTGCTAACTGTTGTTGCTAGGAAACGCTTAATGCTCGATCCGAGTATTATACCAGCCAGGATGATGGCACTGCTGAGCACCGGATCAATCAATACGTGATCAAGCAGGAGATCGGCAGAGGCTCATTCGGAGCGGTGCATCTTGCCACTGACCAGTTTGGAAACGAATATGTACTTGTCCCTGCGCAACATCATCTCGGCTATATCCTGAAGAAGCTGACCGAGAATGTACCGTTCAGGCTGTAAAGGAATTCTCCAAGGCTCGTCTACGGAAACGGGCGCAGTCGCATCTTCTGCGCAGGCCTCGAGGCCCTAAGCGTCCTTCAGATGGATTCAACTCCCCGCTGCATCGCCGCGCGCCGGGTGGGGATGAGCACAAGGAAAACGCCCTTTACTTGATCAAGGAAGAAATTGCCATCATGAAGAAGCTGAATCACAATAACCTTGTGTCTCTAATAGAAGTCCTCGATGATCCTACAGAGGACTCGCTATACATGGTCATGGAGATGTGCAAGAAAGGAGTGATCATGAAGGTCGGGCTCGAGGAACGAGCCGATCCTTATGATGATGACCAATGCCGCTGTTGGTTCCGCGATCTGATTTTAGGAATCGAATATCTACATGCGCAGGGTATCGTACATCGAGATATCAAACCGGACAACTGTCTATTGACGAGTGACGATGTCTTGAAGGTCGTTGACTTTGGAGTGTCGGAGATGTTCGAGAAGGATTCAAACATGTTCACTGCAAAGTCAGCAGGTTCTCCTGCCTTTCTTCCGCCGGAACTGTGCGTCGTGAGACACGGTGATGTCTCGGGCAAAGCCACGGACATATGGTCTATGGGGGTCACACTCTACTGCCTTCGGTATGGTAGACTCCCGTTTGAGAAGCAAAGCATCTTTGAGCTTTACGAAGCCATCAAGAACGACCCTGTTGTATGCGAGGGAGAGACCGACGAAAATTTCAAGGATCTGATGTTCCGAATCCTTGAAAAAGACCCGGCCAAGCGCATACCAATGGAGGAGTTGCGGGTAGGTGAAACATAAACGCTGTCTGTACGCCATTGTCTTACTCATAGACTGCATACAGGAACACCCTTGGGTGACCAAGAATGGGCTTGATCCTCTTTTATCTGAGAGCGAGAACACCGCTGAGATCGTCGGTCTGCCCACAGAAGAAGAGATGAACTCCGCCATTACGAGGAATATTGGTCATGTCATGGCCGTGGTACGTTGACACCCTCATTGCAGATATTACTATCGTGGCTGGTAAGATTCAGGCTAACATTTCCGATAGATCAAAGCGGTAACGCACTTCAAAAGGCTGATCGACCCGGCAAAGGCAGACCCACCCATGCAGAGTATACTTGGTCAAGAATACGAAACGCACTTTGTTGAGCCTCCTATGGAGATGGAGCCAGAGGAGAGCTTCACGGCCACCGGCAATATGCCCATCCTCAACAAGAGCCAAAGTCTAAACATGTATAATAGACGACCTTGGGAACGTGACAACGTGCTGCAAGGCTTCCATCAGCGTCGCGAGGATCTAATTCCCAACCAGCCTACCGACGGCAGCGAGTCTCTCAGCCATCACGGTAAAACCGGTCCTGCATCAGGCAGCAATAGCAGGAATGCATCCCGAATGGAGCCTGAACGGAAAGATTCCGGGTCTATTCGCAGTCACAATATCGCCGGCGGGTCGATTGACGATTTCCAACCCAACTCCACCCCTCAGTCCCCATCTCCTTTCGTCCCGCTATCCCGAGCAAGCTCGGTCACCACAAAACGCAGCGTTGAAGGAACCCGTGGCCACGCACGCGATCCCCTGGAGGAGGAATTTCCGTTCCTATACATCGGACCATCAACATACACCGGCTCGTCCAACCAATCCAACATTGATCCCGACACCGATCCCATATTCGAAGAACCCGACACCATGATATCTGCCGAACCCGACGAGATGGATATAGACGCTTCCCACCCGATCGTAAGCGAGTCACCCGGAGCCGCCGACTTCGACATCTACGAGACCGCCTATCGACAAGAAATAGAACGCATCCGAACCCGTACCCTCCCCCGACAAGGCACCATCCCCAAGATGTACCTCACCCGGCGCGTGGAAGGACGAGACGATGTGAAAAAACTTGTAGGACAACATACACCCGATTCAGCTATAGCATCGGGCCGAAAGAACACAGGCCTAAGCCTGAGCTCTGCCGTCAGCGCTATCAGACTCCAACTGGAGCAACAACAACGGCAACAAGAACAAAAAGCACAACAGGCTGCAGAGAATCAAAAACCGGCACCATTCCGCCAATTCGCGCCATCTACCTCTGGTGGTAATCCGGAGCCAGTCGCATCGTTGTCTGCGGCGGCCGGCACCACCACTACTAGTGCCCTTGAGACATCGAATCCATCAGAAACATCCTCGTCAATCAGGCTAAAGTCCTTGCTTGATCGGGTTAGGAGTAGTCAGGATCCGTGATTGAGAGAATGATGGTGGTACCGCCCTGGGTACAGACAGGTTGACAGCGGGCAACTACGGAGTTATGGTTAAATATAATAGATAGAAAGGGTAACATTATTGCCAATGCATGCAGCAGCCAGAAATAAGAAAGAAATTATCTGGCGACACATTCATTCCCCACTGTAGTCATGTCAGATCATATTTCTGACAACGCATAGATATATCAGTGTAATGTAGAATCCTTAGAACACTCGGTATCAATATTGGCGACGAGATGAAACCTCCCCAGCCAGCCACAAGCTCGACATGCGTGCTCATTTCCGAAAATACATACTACGGCGTGCAAGAAATCGGAACGCGCCAAGACCAGTGATGTTGAATCTGGCGCCTACGGGTTTGGAGCTGTGCTTGATGGTGCTTGCTCCTCTTCATATTCTTTCGATCCTCCGTTTGTCTTTCTCCAGAATGGCACGATGACCTTTTGAGAAAAGAGCTGAGAAGCTGTACATACAACCTTGTCAAGATCTGATCACTAAAAAATTAGTAATTATACAATATATTAGGTCCTGACCATAGGAGACCACACGCCCAGAGACAGCGGAGAGGTCGAGGAAATAAAGGAAGAGGAAGAAGAAGAAGAAGAAGAAGAAGAAGAAGAAGAAGAGGAGGAGGAGGAGGAGATGGCTAGTGGAGAAGGAAGAATGCCAACAAGAGAGGGGGGAGAGAGAGGGCACATGATGCAGGACAAGGAAAATTATGCCCAAAACAAGTAATGTCAATAGGTCACGTCATATTCATAATGTTCGTCTGAATGGAGACTTTGAAATAGTGCTCCGAAAGCCCGATGATGTGCAGATTTCAATATGCATGGAAGATCATCAATTCAGTGCATCATTAAGGTGCATGTACGCATAAGGAAAGAAAAAACGCAGGCAATTGATCAAGGAAAGTGGACCAATTAGGACTTGGTGACGGCGTTGACCGACTTTTGCACAGCTTCAGCCAGATATGCGCAAGTTAAGCCAGCCCAGAGAAAGCAAAATTGGACATGTCTGTCGGACGCTTCAACTCGGTTATAGGCATATCAATCCGCCAAGCATGAGCAATCAAATTGTCCATCAAGTCGCCCCGCCGAAGAGCGGGACCCCGATACGCAAGAATGTGAGATGGGGAGAGAAGAAGAAATAACGTATGAAGGATGTGGCGCTCATTGCCTTGCTTTCGTTACATTCCGATTTGCTGGTGAGAAAATCCGAACCAATGCTAACTATCATTCATGTTCAATGTTGTAATTCGTTTGTCATGCCATAGTTATTCGGGAAATCTGAGACGCTGTGTGCTTATTCTTTATGTCATTCCGGCCTGTGGTCTGGTGGTCTGGATATAGGTAAATCAGAGGCTGGTGTGGGCGGTTCATCTGGATATCTGCTAGTAGGATGAATGAGACTCCTCCGGTTGCTTTGGGAGAAAGGATGTCTGTCTGGTGGGAGAGGCTCAAAAGACACCCCCGGTTCCCTTCGTATAAGTGGTGTTTCTCTATGACCTAACTGTAGGGTTCCGGGTGATGGCAAAGTCTGTCTTATCTCCGGACGTGGTAGCTCTCGCATCGAAGAGCTCATGTCTTGATTCGGCATATCCCTCGGTCGCTCGTCGCTACTCGGCCCCATCAGTGGAATTGGCCTCCCTGGCGGAGGAACGTAGTGCATTTCATGTCGTGGTAAATCCTGTGGCCGACTACTGCTCGCCTGGGGCGAAAATGACGGCAACCCTGGCGCGACTCCGGAGGGACTAGTGGGCGTAGACGAAACTTTCAGCTTGTGGGATCCAGACCGCCGTGGGGGTGGATACGTTTCTCCACGAGCCTCAGCAGCTGCTTTGCGCCGTTCCGATTCCGCCTTACTAGGCCGTCCACGCTTCCGTGGAGGCTCTCCTCTGGCAGTGACGCTCTCTGAACTTGGAGACAAGAGGGCCGAAGCTCCACTTTCGCTACTGTAGGAAGCGGTGCTTGTCGCAGGGCGTGGTTGTATCGCACGCGGGGCACGGATTGTTCTGTCAGAAGGAATCAAGGGCCTCTTGCGCAAGACGCTACTGCTCTCTAGAGGGACGGTTGCTGGTACGGAAGGTTCATGGGGTTGCGGAGGAATCGAGCCGAGGCTGTGAGTGACGGAAATTTGGACATGTTGCAGCATGTTACAGAACGCTATTTGGCAGGAGTTGAGGGAGCGACCTGGACAGAATCAGATCAGCAATGCTAAGTCAACTATCCAACGTATGAAAGAATGCCCTCGTCCCAGTCAATGCGAACAGGAGGTGAGTCGCATTAACTCAAGCTGTTCGGGGCAGAGGACAAGCGGAAGGTGCTGGCGGATCTGTACCTGGAGGAAGGGGTATATCCGCCCAGCTTGGGGTAATGTTGAAATCCCTGATCATTCTGACAAGATGGCTCGAAGGCACTCGGGCCTTCTTCAAGATCTCCGTAAGCAGAGTATACTAGAGCCATACCTCCGTCAGCAGAAAGCACCGGTGATTGCGACGGCAGAGGGGCGAGAATTGGAAATCCTACCTTCTCCTCCTCAGTCCATGGCCTCTCTGGTTGATTCGACATAGCCAGCAGACCATGGAAGTATAATGAGGCAGTTTCCCTGCTTGAGGATTAACCCAACACGCGAACTGAATGTAAAACTGACCCCAGAATCTAGACTGGAAGCAAAATATAAAGAGTGACGCGTCACGCGACTACGGATGTAGAACAGTGAAGGGCAAAACACAACGCCAATCAGGTTGACACGCACCAAGCACGAGTCGACAAGGGACCGGAGAAAAGATAACAAGAGCAGGGAAACAATAAAACGGAAGAACAGAATTGCCACGGAGCCTCCCAAATGGAACGATGCGTCTACACCAGTGAGTGTATCAACACGTGGGTTCTTAGATAGAGCAGGGAAACAATAAAACGGAAGAACAGAATTGCCACGGAGCCTCCCAAATGGAACGATGCGTCTACACCAGTGAGTGTATCAACACGTGGGTTCTTAGATAGAGATGCAAAAGCAAGCTAGGAGAGCAGCGAATCGATGTCAAGAAAGAGGAAGAGGGTCAAAGCAATGGTCAGCAAACGAATGAAAGGAAGATGAGCCGATGCACATGGGTTGAATAGCAGACATTGAAAGTCAGAAAATCGTTCACCGGGGTAGTAAAACACATGAGAGATCGCAAGAGAAGAATCAAGAGTAGACGGCGTAAGGAGAGGCTATAGAAACGAAACAACCCAGTAGGAACACCTCCGAATGGATAACAGTTGCCTCTGCGATTCAGGTCACCGCGTTAAACAAAGGCCTGGGAAGGTTCCAAAAGGACGAAAAAAGAAGAAAACAAGGGGAATTAAAATAAAGAATTTAAAATCAAAAGAAGGCAAAAGGGAACGGAGATAAAAATAAACGATGGAACCAAAGTGGATCGTGGCCCTAAGAGAGAAACGTCAGGGCAGTTGGCCGCCGTCGTCGCTGGAGATCGAATGGATTTCTGGAATGAATAGTTTCAACGGTGCATACTGGTACCACCTCGAGGGTGAAAACGAATGTAAGAAGAGGGAAAAGGGGGGAAGAGAGACGCTCGACCAGTAGTGAGGTAACACCGTACCCTCTCAAAAACGTTTTCTAGCCAAACGGACTTTTTAAGTCGGGGCTGCGCAGGAGAGCACTGGTGCAGATGCCAGACATGCGGCCGGTTGGCAAGAGGAAGGCTGCAGGGACTCCTATTCTTTAGCTTCCCCTCTACCTTGCGACCTGCGACTTTTGGAGAGTCGAGGACGAAAAGAGAGCCACAATGGGGTCAGAACTTAAGTGACTTTCGAATCAAGGACAGCGGACCCCAGCCCAAACTGCCAGAGAGGGACTAGACCGGAAGCTACCGAGAAGAGGATAGTGTTTCAAGAGCGATGGTTTCAAATGCCATCAAGTGTCGGTGGCATTCGCAGTAGAGGGGAAGGGGAGAGGGGGGAGGAAAGCCAACCGCACGCTCAACCGGGAGGGGCGCGTTAGCTCTGGAATTTCCGAGCCAGTTCGAATAAGACCAGGAGGGGTGCCAAAAAAGCAGCGAAAGGCTAAAGATGCATGAAAGCTGGGAAACGATGTAAACCCGGACGGGTAACAGGAGCAGGGGGGCCACAAGACCAAAACCGACTCGGCGTGAAGAAGCAATGCAACAACAGCCTGCGGCTACTGCTGTACGCCCTGGCTACGAAATCAGACAAAGTTAAAGTCCTGTGCACTAAATAAGGGGTGGAGAAGTTGGGAAGACGATGGCAAATGAGATGAGAAGTAAAGAAATAACATAACATGGGCAAATAAAAGGGAAAACAAAAATAACAATAATAGTAATAAAAACATAAGAAGAAAACAGAAGAGGATCGTCTAGGCATATCCAGGAAGGCAAGACTTGCCGCCTCTGGGTCAAGAGGCGTTCCTCTGGGGCAAAAAGACCCTCTCACGGGACGCAGCGCGTTCTGACGGTACATGATGGGCGACAGACCATTATTGATGGGTGGGTACGGGCGCCCCAAGATGTTGGGTCAATGGCCTGGAATCGACAGGTTGCTCAGAAATGAAGGCTCTCCTATCCTTAGAGAACGAGGTTCGGGGTTGGGGCCCGGAAGTAGGTAGTGCGGTCGATCCATCCCGACAGCAAATTGTCTCTTGTGTCAGTCCGCGGTACTGTAATGCATACAGTTACAGGAAAATGCAGAAGCATGCATTGGCCCTATTCACGATAGCGGGAATGCATCCGGCGATGACTGGCAGAAAATGATAGCAGCGGAGGTGGTTGATAACCGCAGAGTGGGGGTGTTGGGCTCCGCAATAGGCGCGGACGAGAGCAAAATCCTGGAGGCTGGGTAGAGAGGATGGATCCCGTTAGTGCAGAAGGCGATTGAACGAAGGCTGCAAGGATGTTCCGGAACGGTCAGCCCAGACACTAAGCCGTCTGACTGGATACTTCCAGTCCACTCACAGTGTTGCTCATCCTGTCTAGCATCGGAGCAGATGAGTGCATGGACGAGAGCTCATGTAGACCACCGGGATGAGAATCTCTCTGGAACCTCAGTAGGATATGATAAAAAAAAGGAGAAAACAAACCCCATAACAAATGACAATCAACAACAATAGGTAGCTGCCGGCCACAGTATGGATCGTTGCGTAGAAGCAATTTCTGCGGTCGTTCTTCTCTTCCCTAAATTATTTTGTCCTTCTTTATAAATTCAATTCCCCAAACCCTCGGTTGCATTTTATTTTTCATATTATTTCTTCTTTTTTATTTTTTTTTTTTTTTTTTGCCCGGCCAAATTGGTCGGAACGGCGGGCGCTCAGGGACAACAAAAAAAATCCATCGGGAAGAGATGAAGCAGACCGACCAGCCGACAAAAAGCCTTCCCCCACAAGGCAGGCTGGGCTCATACCACCGCGCTTGTGAACTCGCTAGCCGGCTAGTACTACACAGTACATTGTCAGGTCATCGTGGTGACGATCTAGGTAATGTTGCCGCTGATTTTCATTTGACGGATCGATTATCGGGCGATGGCCAACAAGTAAGTATTATTAGTAGCAATGCGAGAAAGCAAAGTGGTCTGTCTGCACCTGTGCATCGTAACATCGGATCGAGACAGACAATGGCCCATGCACGAGAACCATGCAGGAGTAGCAAAGCCCCGCCAACATGAATCAACCGTCAGATGGTAGTCCACTATAGTCCTGCATGGACAGGTTGTCACTGAGGCCGATGGGTTTCCACCGGCTTTCTTCGACCTTCCCCGACGAGTCCGAATCACGGTCGTTCACAACCAGGATGGAAAGCGACCGTATCCATTGATCAACAGTACCGTAATGGAGATGAGCGGGGATTTCGGGGTCAAATCGACCAAGAGAACGAAGCACATCGCGGGAAAAGGGGAAGATCGAAACAAAGGGAGTTCCGAGACGAGGAAGACTTTCCTTTGGGGAATGGCAGAGGGGCCTGTGGCGCAGTCTGTAACCAATTAACCGCTGACCGTACCATACTGACTTGGTAGTAGTTACCACTGAAGACTACCACTAAGAAAGGTAGAACCTTCCGGCAACCAGGTAAGCTTACCCTACTGGCCGCTGTTTGGTTTGGTAAGCCAGCACTTCGGTACCCGCCGCGGAGGTACCGGTGACTTCCTGGCAGGCGGGAACATTGGTGGCAGACCCACACCTCAGGTACCCGTAGCGCTTGTAACTGAAGGGAAATTCCAGACTGCGGTAAACGCTGGCGAGGGCTTGGAAACTTTGCGGTGCGTA
The DNA here is from genome assembly GCF_003344945.1 of Aspergillus welwitschiae. NCBI lineage: Eukaryota > Fungi > Ascomycota > Eurotiomycetes > Eurotiales > Aspergillaceae > Aspergillus > Aspergillus welwitschiae. Next base: position 796,015 of record NW_020798704.1, on the reverse strand, counting down.
AAATCGTGGTGAATTTTCTAGAGAAAAGATCCGATTGATGAAGAAAATTGACATGAAATAATCCAATCATAAGCTTATGATCTATTTGTTCTTTTCTACGTTCGGTATGTTTACACAGTGTCGAAGGAGATTATCATTCAGTCTCTGGAGCTTGTCTTCGCAAGTTTGACCGATGTATGGTGCTGATGCTGTTCTTTGCACACTAGGCGCCCTAGTAGGTTAATTAACTTCAGACCAACGTATCTTCACCCTTCGCCAGGAATGTTCATCGTTGTCATGGTAGTATTCCTTAGTATTCTCTTTCCTAATATTAATTATACTCTGTGGACTCAAATTGCAAGAATTTCTATAGTATTCCTCCTCTATGTGCGTGTGTATGTGCACGACTGTGTATGCTTTAGTGTCTATTTTCACTTCACCGTGTGGGAGTATAGCGGAAAAATTCATTTAAAGATGCATGACTAGTTAGACTTTACGAGGGAAGTATCTAGTATGTAGTTGTACCTTCCTGAAGAAGGCAACTGATGATATCCACTAGAGAATATTTGTGTGGAAGAATTAGCCTGCGCTTCGGTGCAAGATCCATCTTCTAAGACGGTCTGCCTCTTCTGCGCACAGATGTGCCTTTTGACAACCCACCGATACTCTGCATTAGTTAGTAAGTTAGTCGATTCCTACGCTTATTCATTGAGCCCATCATGATTTCACCTCGCCTTTCGAATTTCCCTCCTCGTCTTACGCACACTCTTTTTTACGTTAAGTAGCTAAAATTTGTAATGATTATGATACCTCATGCTTTCCTTTTCTATGAGCCCTAAAAATATAAGAAAATAATAAGAAGCACCTGGTGTTCTGCGAGAGAGAGGGACATTGGCCCTAAGCAGCGATGAAATGCACGCATGTGGATCACATACCATAATCCTCGGCTATAGGTCTCTGCTATCTCACTATAGTGTGCCGTGTACCTAACGGGGTACACCGGAGGGACAACCCAAGGCCTGAACATCAGTGCTGGTGGGTTTGCTTTGAAAAAAAGGTACCTGTCACGACTGGTGAGACCCAGACAGATACTCGATAGGTACCAGTTACCTGGGAGGCTCTCTAGATGTGTAGGTACTCTCTCTGTAATGGCCCCAAAACAAATTCCCCCTCATCCTAGTCAATAATAATACTAATAATCAATACCATACCATACTAGTAGTATAGTGTTGTAGTACATACAGACCAACTTCCTCTGTGGTAATCCAACCCATTCCATCGAGGCAACACCGGTTCATGCATGGTCCTATCCTGATTTTCGTGGCTTCAATTTCCCATCACCTCCCGTCTTACTTTTGACTAGCCACACAGGTTCTGTATGACGATTCGCCCCTCCCTCTCTTTCCTTACTTTAAATGCTGAAGGGCTGGGGATCACTGCCAGGTCCCATGGTTCAGAGGAAAGGTTTCACAGAAAGAAAGTTCAAACTAAGCACGGACTCCGAGAAGAATTGGAGCGTTCCGTCCGGCGTGGGACGGCCTGCATCTGGGATTCTCGAGATCAGTCCAGTCATCCAGTGAGTTCTCCGTGCTAGGTCCGTCCCTGCTCCGGATGGAGATTCCGTTTACTCTAGTGCTGCCATTAGAATGGTAGTGATCCCATTCGACTCCATCCGTTCCGGCTAAGTCTACCTGACCACCATTCATTTGAACTCTGCTACGCTACCTACGGAGTGCATATACATCCTGCCTGTATTTACCCAAAATGCGACGGCCTCCTCCAATCGCTAGCCGCCCCGAACCACGTCAGTCTGGAAGCACGATAGAAGAAATGCTTCTGAAATCGACATGTCCAGTACAGTCGTTGCGTTGCGTCCCAATGCTTCTCTTGCAGATCCTTTCTACCTGCGTTCTCCACTGCATGTGAGTCCAGTACGCCGGCCGTGGAATCCATGTTGCCATTTGATCTTCCGTCCGACCACCATCCAGCCATTGGATAGGAGGATTAGAAGAGGGAGCTGCATGGCCAGGCGGACCCTAGCCCTAGCTTTGGTGATTTGGGCGTCTCGTGGCCTATGATTTTGACTCCCGCATAAGCGAACCGCAAGTTGGTTGGAGGACAGTCTCTCCGTCTCCCCATCTGCAGGTGCCGGTCGTCTTAGCTTTCACGCGCTCTTCCTGCTTCATAACTACCCGGTGCCCCGTCCTCGGAAGATGCGACAGGAAGGGGTAGCTGGACATGAGATGGTACAGTAAGTCTGTATCTCCCAGGATTACGAATCTCAAGTTACTCCCCTGTGCTTTGACCTACGATACCCTTCGTTTTGTCTTGCCTGGCCTGTCATTTCACCATTAATTGTAGTCCGTTTCTGCATTCCCGTTTCTTCGGTCGTTGGCTTGATCTTGGCTCCGAATGCAATGTCCAGGTCTCATAACTCCATGGAAAGGCAGCTTTGCTCAGAAAGGAATCATTTCTAGTGCTTCTGCTGACACTCTGATTTTCGCGAAGGTATCGCAGAGCCGAACACCTACTTAGGGATTATGACAACATGATTCCTACCAGATCTGCCCGTCCAAGCACCATGACACCGTGAAACCGGGTGCCCAGATTTTCATAATCCACGATAGCCACAGTATTGAACACTCACGACTCACAGAGGTCTGAAGGGCAGAAAAAAACCACATATAACAAGTGGCTGTTAGTGGACCCCGAGTTAAGCATGGGTGGTTTATGCTGGGGCGATACTCGGTTAAGATTAGTTGGAATGCAAATACTCTCGCTGGGATGATAACACGCGTCAGGCACCCGATGTCTCAACTGTGAAAGCGATGTATTCACAGTGAATGAGAATAGAGGTACAATCCAATGCGTGATCAACTTCGCATATCCGATTAGACCTTTTTTTCTGCTTGAAAGAAACATATCAATACTGAAAGGACTATTGTCATGGTCTGAATGGGCGGGGGACGGGTTTGTATACTGAGCGACAGGATCGTTAAGTCGAAGTGAATGGGTAGTGACTAGGACATAGAATAGACCGCCGTGGCTTAGAATAGAATGACAATAACACTGAAAGGAATGTCTTCTCAATCTCTCAGTTCTCTCTGAAGGATATTCCCGGCTAACACTGGGTGGTCGTGGAACCTTGCTCTCGACCCTTTCTACCCTCGAGGTATTCTTGGCATCCGCGGAAAACGTGGGCGATGCTTTGACTTGCGACTTTGGTGGTCAAGTTCTCGTCGAATTATTCTGCCAGGCTTTCCTCATCGCTTCACTTTCCCTTCTTTGCTCTCTCTTTTTTTATTTTTCTTTTCTTTTCTCCTTCCGCCCCCCTTCTTGAACTTCACCGTTTACCTTTTCTTCTCTTTGCTTCTTGTCTTCCACGAGACTAGAACTGCAACACAGCGACCACTTTCTCGCGCGGCCTCCGATCTAGCCACAGCGCATCTCCCACCGGGCACCGAACAAGTTGCGCGCTCCGTCCGTGTCGTCATGTCCCCTCATGACTACGCGGACCGTCAATCAGAATCTGTCGCAGATGCGGTGACCGCGATGAAGCTGGAGTCCGACGCAGCGCCCGAAAACTCAGCCATGCCAAACGGCGGAGGAGCCATGATCAAAGATGAATCGTCAAACGCAGCCTCCAACGCCTCCCCCGTGCCAACCCCGAAGGCAGAACGATCACGGTCTTCTTCTCGAGCCCTGGTGAAGAAGGAAGAAAACTACGAAGACGATGGAAGCAATTTGAAAGGGGCGGAGAACAACCATGGGGGTAATGTGGAGGAGAAAGTCGGGGGCGACATTATCGTCAAACTCGAGCCTGGACAGCCTCCCAAATTAACACGGAGCTCTTCCCAGAAGGTAGTCCCAAGGCCACCGCAGTTGTTCGCCCATCTGCCGGATAGCACAGCTGAGGCTCAAGCGACGTTCGACTTGATGGACGCATGCACGTACGCCAATAAATACATGGGTTATACTGAACATGCGATGGAATGCGATTGTGCTGAGGAATGGGGTGAGTTTTCTCTGAGATATCTCCTGTGCTGCTTGTCTACTCGACCTCGCCGTCGCTGGCTTCACCGTGTGGCTCCTACGCGTGGTGGCGTTCCTCAAACCCATCTTGAGGGGTGGGAACGGCCACTTCGTCTACTCTCCTGCCTTTTTGTTTCTTTTCTGTTCCCACCTGAACACTCTGTTATTTCAAGTTGTTATTATGATATGTTTCCCCTATTTCTGATCGTTCTTTGATTTCTTGTGTCGTTTTGTGTGTCTCCCCCACCTACGGACCTAGTAAGTTAACCCATTATTAGAACCGTCGGTCTCCAAAAATCTAGCATGTGGAGAAGACTCGGATTGCATTAACCGCGCGACCAAGATTGAATGCATGGGCGATTGTGGATGTGGGCCAGAATGTCAGAATCAACGATTCCAGCGAAGGGAATATGCTCCGGTGGCGGTGATCAAAACGGAAAAGAAAGGGTTCGGTCTCCGGGCGGAGGCTGACCTGCGACCGCACCAATTCATCTTTGAGTATGTTGGCGAGGTCATCAACGAGGGCCAATTCCGGCGCCGTATGAGACAATATGACGAGGAGGGAATCAAGCACTTTTATTTCATGTCCCTCAGCAAGGGTGAATTTGTCGATGCGACCAAAAAGGGTAATCTCGGCCGGTTTTGCAACCATTCGTGCAATCCCAATTGTTATGTCGACAAGTGGGTTGTTGGCGAGAAACTTCGTATGGGCATTTTTGCTGAACGACACATTCAAGCTGGCGAGGAACTCGTCTTCAACTACAATGTCGACCGCTACGGGGCAGATCCGCAACCGTGTTACTGCGGCGAGCCTAACTGCACAGGCTTTATCGGAGGTAGAACTCAGACTGAGCGGGCCACAAAGTTGTCGAATGCTACCATCGAGGCTTTGGGTATTGACGATGCAGATGGCTGGGACACCGCCGTCGCGAAGCGGCCACGCAAGAAGAAGACGGGAGAGGACGATGAGGAATATGTGGACAGTGTGCAGCCGAAGTCCCTGGAGGAGAATGGCGTGACCAAGGTCATGGCGGCGCTCATGCAATGCAAGGAGAAATGGATCGCGGTCAAGCTCCTGGGACGAATTCAGCGCTGTGATGATGAGCGAGTCCGGAATCGGGTGGTGAAAATGCATGGATATCAGATTCTGAACTCCCAGTTGAGCATGTGGAAGGAAGATCACAACGTCGTTTTACAGATTCTCGACATTCTCGACAAGTTTCCTCGTCTGACGCGAAACAAGATCATCGATTCTAAGATCGAGTCTACCATCCAACCACTGACCAGCTGTGGTGATGAGCGTGTGGAGAAGAAGTCAGCCACGTTGCTACAAGTCTGGTCAACCCTCGAAGTTGGTTATCGCATTCCCCGCATGAAGAGAGATCCCAATGCCATGACGCCAGCTGTCAATCAGTTCGGGCGGCGAGAGAACACTCGCGATGAGCGACGACGGTCAAAGTCCCGTTCCCGATCGAGGTCACGCTCTATAGAAGCCCCTCGCGGCCCAGCTGCTCAAACACGAGGCGGACATGGCCAGAGGAATCCCCACCATCACGGTCCCCGACCCTTCCGTCGACAATTCAATCCCCTCCCGCCAGGATGGTTCGCAGCAGAATCAAATGGGAGGACTTATTATTACTCGGCTCGCGGCGATACTACCTGGACACGGCCGACCAAACCCGCCCCTCAACCGCCGCCGGCCCCCAAAGAATCGAGAGACAAGGCATTGCAGGATATCATTGACGGCATCATGAACGCCAAGGAGAATACGCCAAAGGAGAAGAGCGGAACTCCGGCTACACCACAGGCGTCCAGACCAACGCCGGATATGAAGGATGGTCAAGAAAAGTGGAGGTCATATAGCGAAGAGAAGCGAAAGAAGATTTATGAGAACACGGTGAGTAATACAACGTTTGAGGGGAAAGATACAAACGGCCCGCAAGTACTGACCGAGAATAGCTCTATCCCCATGTCAAGTATGTGGTGGACAAGTTCAAGCATAAACTTCCGAAAGACGACCTGAAACGCTATGCCAAAGACGTGAGTTCGCAGCCTCCCAACGCTCTTCTAAAGGAAGAATGGTCAAGCTAATCGATTGCTGTCGACGCAGGTGGCTAAGAAATTGGTTAATTCGGATTTCAAAAACAACCGTGTTGGTGACCCTACCAAGATCGATGACAAGCAGCAAAAGAAGGTGAAAAAATTCTGCAAAGAATTCTTCGACAAAGCTGTCGCCAAGCACCGCGCATACGAACAACGGAAAGCAGAGCGGCAGTCGAAGGAGCCAGATTCAAAGCCAAACGACGCGGCAGCCGAGGTTGTCGAGGACGACGGTCCGGACATGAAGATGTCTGATGATGAGGACGATCGGGTTACAGCACAGGATGGCGAGACGCCTACGACCATGACAGAGGATGTGCAAGGCCATCTGAAACGTAAGAGAGAGGATGAGCCAAGCACCGGTGATGGAAGCACGACCGAGTATACCACCCCGTCTTCTTCCAAGCGACAACGATCCTCTACGCCGCCACCACCCCCTCCTCCTCCCATGAGCCCTGGTAACGAGCAAGGCCAAAGTGGCGAAGATGGGAACATGAAGAGCGATACAGATGAGCCCACTCCTGCGGACAAACAAGATCTTGATTCTCCTCCGCCTCCTCCACCACCTCCTCCCTACCCTGGGCAGGAGATGGATACCAACAACGACCATTTCAACCCCGAAGACGGGGTGAAGGAGCTAAACCCATCCCAAATTGGCATCGAGGGGCGGGTATAGCATGAGTTACCCCAGCCAGCTAGTGAATCCAAAGCTAGCCAGCTGATATTCCCACCATCCATTTCACCCCCAGGGGGAGTTCCAGCATCGGGTCTGGTGTTCTAGGAGTTCGACTTGACTTGATATGATATGACTAATTGGTGCCATCTATTTTTAACCCTCCTTCTATCATTTTTTTTTTTTACTCTATATCTTCCCGGTTTCTCAGCTTAAGGGGTTTCCGTCCGGAGAGCTTCTGGTTAGTTTTGATTTGATCTGATATGATCTGACTCGATTTGGCCGTTCATCTTATTCCTTTTGCCCTTCCTCCCGTTGTGATATTTCATTTCTACTATATTCTGTTCCTTCCCTATCAGTTGCTCTTTCCTTCTCGACTGGCTTTCCTTTCATTTCTATTTTTCAAATATTTTGCATTCTTATCCCCTTTTAGTATCACTTTCCCTTGTTCAAACATGAATACCCCCCATTCGTACCCGCGATAGCTATGATGATTGCATACCTCCCGGTCTTAAGAGGAGAGAGAGGAAACCAACAAAAAGTACTCAATCAACAAGGATATTATTTTTTTTTTTTTTTTTTCTATTGAAGATGAAGAGAGAGAGAGAGAGAGAGAGAGGGAGAGGGAGAGAGAGGACAAGTAGGATCATGAAGTGTATTTCTAAAAGCACATATCTAACGTTTTACCACTTCCTTAACTGAAATGCCACACATATGTAGTAGTAATCAAGTGTAGTGCATACATGCTTATACAAATGTATACCATCATCATATCATCAATCAATCCGATACTACTACAGATGAATAATCTAGCAGTAAGCCATCAATTACTCATCTGCCATGCAGCTAGCAACCTTACTAATTTCCTTCTACTTATTCTCTGATATATATACCCTCGTACAGCGAGCGATTCACTTCACAATACAGGAACAGAGCCAGATCTGTTATAAACGAGCCATTTAATTGATATTATGATGATAAAGAACCCTTACTTTTTCCCCGGAGGTAACGTATGTATGTATATACGTATGTATGCAATAGTAAAAGTAGAGCTTGATAAACTGAATTGGTTACTTTACTGTATGTACTTACTTACATTCGTAGCTACGCTACTTGGGTAAGATTTGATTGAGTAATTTGATTGAACTATCTTCTCTTTAATCCAATTGGAGAAACAGTAGATGGTCATACCGTATGTGAAGTACGGATTTTGGCTGGATGGAAGAAGCGTTCAATGGTTACGGAGGGATTCAATTGTTTTCATATGATGACATATGTGCGTTTAGTTTGTCGGTTCTCTATGTAGGTAGTTAGTACCAATTACTCTACGAGTATAATATAATAGGTTTTTGGAAAGAAAATAGAGTCCAGTCAATCCACAGACACACCCCCGGATATTCTACCCATTCCATTCATTCATAGCACAATAAGGATATTCATGTATGTTCGAGAAAGAAAAAAGAAAAAGAAAAGGAAACAGCGTGATGATGAAAGAAAATGTAAAACCCTCTAGTAGAAACTCTCCACAATACTCTCCTTGTTGGCGTCGCCCATTCCAACACCACGGGGACCCATCTCACCCAGACGGAAGACACTTTCAATGACACTCAATTCCGTGGCTGTCGTGTCCAGACCCGTGACAGCGAGCCAGTCGTTCACGACCATGCCGGCACCGACGACGGGGCTACCGCGGTTGACACTACCAGCGACGAGGGGCACTTGCAGGAGGGAGGAAAGTTCATCCTGGTCACGGATGGAGGTCTTGGGGTGGACGATACCACCTTGGTTGGAGAGGGCCATGTAGGAGCCAGTCAGGACGTTATCGGCGACGGTTTGACGGAAGACTTCGACACCGAGGACATCGGCGATGCTGTTGGTTTAGCATGTTAGCATTGAGCGCAGTACTTGCAGATATTGGCAGCACGACATACATCTCTTCGGTTTCCCGCTCGAGATCCGGGTGGATCAGCGCAACATGGTCATTGCAGCAGATAACGTTCCCCAGAGCCGATAGACGTTCCTCTATACGTTGAATCTTGACCGATTCGGGTAGCGTATTGCGGAGATGTTGAAGCTCTTGGTCTGTCGTGGTGGTGGGGACGAGGAGACCATTACGGTTTCTGATATTGGGGGCAAGATGGTCAGCGGGGTTGATACAGTGATCCAAATGGATATCGGATCTAGACATACCCTGCCGTCAGACGGCCAACGATGCGGGTTCCGGCAATGGTTGCGTGGCAGATGGGAATGACATCTTGCAATTCGGCCTCGAATACACTGGAAGGAGCGTTAAAGGGACTGGTTTGTGGTTCTGGCAGAAACGGGTATATAAACACCTGTAGAAGTTCTCGGAGGCGCCAATGGCAACAATAGCGTACGAGTTGGTGAGACGGGAGAAAACACCGACTCTGGAAAACGAAGAATACGTTAGTCAAGAGTCCAGAAGCTGCGAGGTCTGGGCCGCATGGTCAAGCAGGCCAGCAGAAAATTCTCCGGGGTGCGTCTCACTCGTTGGAGTTCTCGAACTGCGCGCGGACCGCCATGATTCCTTCTGTCGGAGTCGGACTACCGGAGGTGAGAATAGTGAAGATAGGAAAATTCTATATCTTCGCTTGGAGAGAGCGAGGAAGTTGGTCGAGTGCCCGTGAGAGGGAGAGAAGAGATCGCTGAGGGGAGAGAGATTCGAGGAAGTGGTGAAGGCGGGGTGAGGGCAAGGCAGAACCTGTCGGGAAGAGGCTCGTGGCGGGGAAAACGGCGAGAGAAGGACACAAAGTGCTAGAACAGGACTTTGCGATTCGCAATTGACAGAGAGACGGGGCTCGATCAGCCAAAAGATGCAGGCAATTTAGAAAGCACAGCAGGGTCGTGAACCGCAGTGATGGAGGAAAAGCCCGAGGAAATAAAAAGCTTCGAGCGATAGCCCCGCCCATGGCACTAGGCCCAATCGGGGTGGAAGGCGGCGACGGGGCAGAACCAGTCATGAGTCAGCAATCAGCATCAGTCATCATTTTCCCCCGTCGACTCATCGCCATCGAGACATGAGCCATTATGATTCATCCCCCGGTGGGTCTAGATTCCCCAGTAGTTACTAGACCCAGCCCCCTTTACATAGTTGCACCGCCGCCTAGTACAATTCCCCACTCATATGCGAAAGTGAGATCAAGAAGAAGGCGGACTCAGTAAAAGAATTAGAAATCACGTTTATGTAGAGAAGAACCTAACCACTCAACGCCTAAGGGGAATCCTCCATAGCTAAATACATGACCAGTCGCTCGGTAATCGAAAAGAAAAAAGGCCCTTAAATATCCCAACGAAAAAAAAGGTCTACATCAAAACTCCGGGTGAGAATCTTCACCACGAAAAGAAAAGACAAAATTAACCCGCACGCACTTCAATCCCTTCCCGCTAGAAGGGGGGTCGGGGCCCTGGCGGAGGTGGTGGAGGCGGCGGCGGATAATAAAGACTTGGGGGGTGATGTCCCGTCATAAAGCCGGGCAGAGGAGGTCGATGAAAGTTGGATCCCGGCGGAGGAGGAAGGTGAGGAGGCCCTCCCATGGAGGCAAAAGGATCAGGCAGGCCGAGCTGCTCATTAATCGGGGGAATCTGTTGCCCCGCTGGAAGAAGACGACGGGGCTGTTGTCTCTGAGGGGTTGGAGGAGGCAGCACAAATGGTCGAGTTTCGGTAGGGCCGTGGGCCAATGGCGGCTGTGCAGGCTGGGGCAGGAGGGCTCGATGAGTCGAGAGCCGTGGAGCAGCTTGTGACAGGGGAGGGCGCGGAGGCTCCGCCGCTGCAATATCTGCCAAGGCTGACAATGCTCGGGGGCGCAAGTCAGGCAGCACCACCGGAGGACTGATCTCTGCGGGCATTGTGTTCCGAGGAACTTCCACAACCCCGGTCGCTTTCACCAACATATCGAGAATCTGCTCAGCGGTCATGCCCGCAAAGGGACCTGCGTCTCGGATCTCCTTCATCTGCGGATCGATGTCGTCGCCCACCTTGGCCCGTTGAACGAAGTCGTCCCAGCCGAAGTAAGCACGGTCGTAGAGCGCTGCCCCAGAAGGGTTTCGAACATAGTTGGAGTTGAAGCCTCTGAACACTTCCCTGGCGGGGGGTACCACTCGTCCGCGCTCCGGCTCGGTTTCGGAGTCATCAGTCTGCAGTGTAACATTAGTACCCCTTCCCGGCCCCAAGCATTGGGAAGTATACATACCTCAGTATGCTCATCATCTTCCGCGGCACGGCGACCTTCGACAAACGTCATATACGCCCCCTGACTAGCCAGTAAGTGCTCTTCTCGGATATTGCGGGCTTGAGCCTGTTGTTCGTTATCCGTTAGTGGGCTCTTCCAAGAAAGAGGATACATGCCTTTAAACTTACCCGGTACCGTTCCTCAATGACTTGCTTGTTGGCCTCGAATAGTCGGTGCTCCTGCGCCACCTTGAGTTCATATTCCCGGCGTAGAACCTCCTTCCGTCCATTGAGTCTCTCCTTCAACTGCAAGTTAACTTCTTCAAACTCTGGCACATTCTTGTGCGCGTTCTTATCGCGGGCTAGTCGCTTCTCAGACTGTGTGGCCAGCACTGCCAGCGCCAGCCGCTGAGCAGCAGCCACTTTCTTGAAGGCCTTGTCCAACTCTCGCTGCCTGTCCCGCAGCTTCTGGGTAGCTGCACTTGGTGAAGGGGAGCGGTCAGGCTCCACATCGCTTGAGCGATCCAGCTGTCGACCGGTGCGACCACCACGACCACTGCGTGCGGCGCCCCGTCCTCGTTTGTTCACTGCGAACCGCGCTGAGCCGCGGCTGCGTCCACCACGGCCGCGGCCTCGTGTCCGACCACGGGTTGCTTTACCAGCTGTGGACTCCGTGGCTACCTCCGGCGTTGATCCTTCAATCTCTTCAGTCACCTGGCGAGATTCTTCATCGACTCTGGATTCGGCCATAGCCTCAGCGGGGGACCGTGATTCCGGGTTACCACCGGTGCCATTTTGCAGTTGTTGATGTAAGGCGTGGTCCAACTCGCCCTCTTCCACTTTAGGTTTCTTACTAGGAGATTCAGAGACGCTCTCGTTCTCAGCCGCACCAGGATCTTCTGGTTGAGACGACGACTTTGGCTTTTCAGATGCATCTGGACTTGGGGTAGGCGTTGAATTCTGAGGACCAGCAATCTCATGGGCTGCCGTTTCAGCGACACCATTCTTGTCTTCGTCAACAACGGTGCCCTTTGGTGACTCTTCCTTCGTGGGAGGATGGAAGTCCGGTTCAATGCTCTGAGGCTCATCTTGCAGTGGCTTGGGTTGCTCAGCCGGGACAGGTGTGGCCCTGTCCGGGGAAGGAGATTTGACAACAGCAGCAACAGGAGTAGCATTGTGCGTAGTGTCAATGATATTATCAGCGAATTGCCGACTCCTATTTCTCGTTCTGCTACTCGGGGCAGCATTCGTAGAAGGACTCGGCTCTGGAAATTTCGGGACGATACCCTGATCGTTGGAACCGTCTTCGGTCGATGTGGGATGCACATGCGCCCTGAGTCTCGCCGACTGCCTCGTAGTCCGAGGAGTCTCTTCAACCGTCGGGCCTCGCTTGACGCGCTTGTGCCGAGGAGTTTCTGGAACGGCCATTACTGGCGTTTCAGGCTGGGCAGTGGCCAACTGGGCGCTTGCACGAGTCCGAGTATTACGGGTCTCGCGAGCGGTGTTTTCACGCGCTAGATTTTCACGCGCTGCAGTCTCACGGAGCGCAGCTTCGCGAGCTGCATTCTCCGCAGCCGTGTTAGCTCGAGCAGCACGAGTGCTGAGCGTGATAATACGCGATGGGCGATTGGTGTTGTTTTTTAAATGATTGGTGTGGTTCCCAGCCGTAGCAGCAGTGTTGCTGGGGGCTCTAACATCATGTTGAGAGGCACGCGCATCTCGACTCGAACGTAAACTCCGAGTCACACGAACAGATGAAAGATCATCATGCGTGGAGTCTAGGGAGCCATAAGAATTTGCTGCGGTAGCTGGAAGGGGGTAGAAACTTACTAGTAGTGCTCTGGGAAGTCCCTGCGCCAGCATGACCACCGCCAGAGGATGCCGTTGAAGCTTGGGTAGCTTCAATTTTACGCTTGACCCCCGCCATTGCTGTCCACTATCTAGGTGAGAATTCAGTTAGAGTTGAAAATCCGTTGAACGAGTCGAGGACAAAGACTGGTGGGAGCAATGGGAAGAAGCAAGACGAGTAACACGGTAAGATAAGAGGATTCACTTCTGGGGGTTCAACGTTGTCTCGGAAGGCAGGGGAAGGCAGTAAGATTGTGTTGAGGTTCAGTCCTTAATGGAAAACACAATGATAAGATGAGGCGAAAAGAGAAGATCTTCAGGCAAGCAACACCAAAAGGGCTAGCAGTGGGTCACGAAAAGTAGATGAGAAAGCAGGAGAGAAGAAAAGAAAAAAAACAAAAGGAAAAGACGTATGTCAAGCAGGCCCCATCAAGATCAAGTAGAAATGCCAAAGGATCAGAGAGGGGATGCATGCATTAACGATCTTTACCGGTGAAGAGATGCCATACTAAGCGACATGGGTATGTGTGGTTGAGGAAGGGAATGAAAAGGTGAAAAGAACACAAGGCACATGGTACATTGGTTCAGATAAAGTTTAAGGATGGGGATATGCTGGGGGGTGGAGAGGACGCATCAGGAAGTACAGGGAAGAGAAGGGCGGAAGATGGTAGTCAGGCAAAAGGCCGAGATGAGACGAGGTATGTGACGATAGAAACGTGCCGGGAGGATCGCTTCCCAAGGGAAAAGCTGGGGGTCGCGTGGTTGCGGGAAGGAGAGCAGAAAAGTAAAACGGGGACAATCGGGGAAGAAATGGGGGCAAGGGAAGGGGAAGGATGAGAACATACCTGGGGGGGAAATAAGGGAAAATTCCTCCTCGGAGCGTGGATCAGCAACGTGAAGGTAGAAAGTAGTAGATCGATTGAATCCCCAGGCGGGAACGCGAGGGTAGTAGAGATAGTAGAATGGAGATTGGAGAGGGAATGAAGTAAAAAGAGGTTCGGCCAAGTGGATCAAGTGAGCGAAGCAAGAAAAGCTACCCGCCGTTTGGTTGGTTGGTTGGCGGGCCTGGCAGAGAGACTCAAGAGGGAGTGAGAGGAAGAAACTCGGAGTGAGAGAGGAAGAGAGAAGAGAGGAGAAGCCAATACGAGGACAACTTCGCCGGATGTAGAAGTAGTAAAAGTAGAAAGTAGTAGTAGTAAAGGTTGGTTAGTGAGGTAGCAGCAGCAACAGCAGCAGCAGTAGCAGCTCCAGCTTGTCGACGTTGTCGTAGTAGTAGCAGCAGCAGCAGCAGCAGCAGCAGCAGCAGTAACTACGGTCTACCAAACGATCCCCCAGCAATTGATGGAGCTCTCGGGTGGTTGATCCCAAAAGTTGATCTTCATGCGCGGACAGAGAAAGTCCGGTGCTGTCTTGTAGAGCAGCAAAAGGGAAAAGAAGAAGAAAAAAAAAACCCCAGGGAACGAAAGGGGAGAGGGAAAGACAATAGAAGAGAGAAGAGGGAGAAAAAAAACACCACCCAAATGACACGCAAAAGGGAGTGCTTTGCTTTAACTATTGCCGTACCTTGGATGGGCGAGCAGTTCGTGGGAAGGAAGGGGAATAGCCAAAGGAAAAATGAGGAAAAGGAAAAGGAAAAGCAACGGTCACCACCACCACAACAAGACCAGATTATGGAGAATCTTGAAGCTGATGGGCGATGAATTCGGCTGGGAAGATCAGTCAAGCCAGTATTAGTGTTAGTTGGAACTAAAAAGACCGACGGCGAGGAATTTGACTGGGCCGTTTGGCTGTCCCGGCCGCTTGGAGTGGCGCAAAAGCAGGAGCCAGGGACCGACCACGCCGGCCCACGTTCCCAATATCCGAGTAGAAATCAAAAAGATACTGAGGAGAGAATGGACAGGGGAACACGAAAATAGAGGGAGAGATACTTTATATCACCAGATAGTAAGTCAGATGGAACTATCCAGCACGGCAAAATAAAAAGCAGAAGTTTAAAAGAAATAAAAAGGAGATGAGCGTGGAGAAGCCGGGCGACTGTCAAAAGCTGGATGGAATGGGTCGGAAATACGTCGTCAAGTCGAGCAAGGCGTGGCCGTAGAAATTCCATCCCAGTCAAATCTGACCACTAAACTGAGTAGCTCCAGGCACTAAAATCACCGCTAAGGGATATTTCGTCTTCGGACTCCGGACTACTCCTCCTTCTCGACAACGCGCTGAAACCGTGCAACGATTGATGAGACTGTTAACGATCCCTGAGTGACAATGCTCTCTCTCTGTCTCTCTCGGCTCCAAAAGGGCTGACAGCCAAGAAAGGGAAAAATAATCTTCATCATGATACACACGTGTTATCCTTACGTATAATTCTAGTTCATAGTGCCTCATATACCACTTACTGTCCACGTAGTCTCCTAATATCTATCTATCTAGTAGATGGTGGATGGGTTTTCCGAAAGTGGGTACCTTCTGCTTCTTCGTACTTATAACTCTCCATTCATTTTCCGATTACGGAGTACTTCAACTAGACCTCGAAAGTCTCTTTCTCTTCATGAGGCAAGACAGTAGTACGATTGATTCAACTCCTCTCCAAGAGTCACTCCCTGTCAATACCACATCCCCTTTCCATATATTGTCAAGAATAGACATAGATCAATTACCATCCAGCTCTTCCTCTCCTTTGCCTTCCTGACTCCTCCATCAATCCAACCCTCAAATCTAATATTACCCAATTACTCACCTCTGCCCCAATTGACACCCATCGAGACAACATTAAGATGGCGTTAAAATATTTCAATATCCGCTTACGCCTTCAGTAAAAGTTCTTTCACGGGGCAACGAAAAATGAAAGTGTCAGGCTGTTACCTATCTTCCTAGGTTACTCCGTAACACAAAACAGACTTTGGGGGAAAAGGTAAAACATCACAAACCAGATATCCGCCATTTCATGACAATGTGCGCCTCGTAAGAGTCTGGCCATGACAGGTGTACATCTGCATGGATATGCACGAAATGACGAACCGCATTGTTCAAAGTTCACCATATGATGGATCAGGTTTGAGAGAGTATCGGACTCCGTAGGAAACACACACAGGCCTTGATGAAACTTCTTTGGCGCTTCTTGTGGACATTTTGATACACTACTTATATCTATTTTTGTCAATTCTTATGCTGTGATTGGATGTTGTGTTTGAACTATATAGACATGCATGTACCTTGGTCTTCAAAGGTCCAAGATAGTGACTTTTAGTTAAGGTCAATGTGCATGAGGTATTTCTGTACCTTTAAGCTTCCAATTTTCCCCCGCCAGAAAAGTCGCACTAACAAGCCACATGTAGCATTGTCTTATATCTACTTATAATTTACCCCATTCAGTAGAGAGCCATGATGCATTATATGATCTATACTTATCTATGAAAGTACTTGCTAACTACATCAAACGCTATGTCCAGGATATCTATCAACATAGGAAAACACAAACAAAGGAAAGACATGTAAGCTCAAACCTGCAATGCGATCGCAACCCTCTTCCGGCCCAGCTAGCTCTCATCCGGTGATTCGTTCAGATCATATTTCTTTTCATACCGTGATATACTGCTCCGCACATCTGCCGCCATGATGAAGCTGGGCATCGGAGACCCTCGACCGCTGGGTTCCGGGGACTCGGTGTTCCGTTCCATCCCGTTGAGGGGTTGATCGAACAGCGGCGATCTGCTGCGTGGTGCTTGGGATCGGAGCGAACGAGTAGATCTGACCCGGTTCAAGGCCTGTACGGAAATGGTCTGGCCGGCTGCTGGAGAGGCAATCACCGTGGTACCTGGCATTGGGGTTGGGGGTGGCGATGAGCTGTCGGAGCGGAATAACGGGTGAATGAAGCTTTCATCGGGGAGCTTCAGCTTGGGAGGGGCAGGTCTGGCAGGAGTCACCAGCTGTGTTGATGAAGTCGCGGGCGATGACCGTGCTGACGAGGGTTGGCGAACCAAGCCATCCAAGGACCGCTTTGTATCGGAGTAGCTTCGTCGAATCTTGGGGGGTTCGGGGCGAAGCTTGGCCCCGACTGCAGCGCTGCCGGTTTGGTCACCGGGATGCTCCTCTACTGTGGCTGGTGTGACTGTGGTATCTCCAGGAGGTACGTATGATCGCTGCAGGTCAAAGGAGCTTTGCTTGGAGTCATGCTGGAATAGTGTACGTCCAGAATAGCGGTTTGAGGCCTGGGATTCTGTATTTGAGACAGACGGTTGGATCGGAGGTACTGTATCAGGACTCGTCTTCAAATCAGCGGATGGTCGCTGGGACTCGCTGGCCAGAGAGGATGACTGCACGGTGCTTGCGTCTTTTACGCTTGCTTTATCAGAAAGCACCTCAAGCTCTTGGGATACGGATGGTGGCGACCAGTTGCTTGTGGACTCCCGTCTCGTCAAGGTTGTCAGGAGGTATCCTCCTAGTATGCCTTGGCTGAGAACTGATATGGCCCATATGGTGCAGCGAGCCACTAGCAAAGACTGATGTCTTGTGACCGTCGACTTCTTAGCTGACACGGATTGAGCAGCACTCCATGCTATCCCCCCTGCTGTCACGCCAGTGGCCACTGATGAATATGCAGCGATAAGCCCATATGTGATGGCTCGGTGGTTTCTGCTCTGCTCTGTGGGCTCACTTTTGATATCTTTCATCCAGAGGAGCATCAACGATACAAGCGCAACACAGCTGACTGCACTTAGGCTGACAATGGCGGATTCAACAGAAGACACACGAGATGAGAGGGATCTGGAGAAGGTGAAGCACATGCCATCGAGGATAGTAGTAATGAACGTCGATAATAAAGTAGTACCACCCAGGATCCGGGCCGGGGAGGCCCTGGGCATGCTAAGAGACATGAAATAGGGGAGTCAGGACTATACGGAATATGGATGCAGCGGGCTCTGTGGAAAGGACAGTGTTCAACGATCGCCCTGAAGGGACAGGTGCAGATGTCAAAATATCTGCAAAGGCCTTCTCAGATATTTTAATAAAGGGGCTCCAAAGATGTCGAGTCTGGCAGCACAGCTCAGCTGAAGCGATTGAGGCTATCGGTACCAAGCCAAGCCGGCCGTCGTGATGTGAGCTGATAGTGACGTCGAAAGCTTTCTGGACTTAAGGTGAAGCCTGGAGAGCGCAGAGACAAAGTACTAGCATGGAAGGGACAGTGATGATGTCTCGATGAAAAAAGATCGGGCGGACAAAATCGTGGGCGTGACGAGTTAGCAACGATTAAACGAGGGACAATAGTGGACGAGGGTCGAGCCGGAGTAAATACCCAACAACCCGGAAAGAACGAGAGTCAATCAATTAAGCTAAAGAGGGAAAGACGGGGGGAATGGGTTCCCCGAGGATGATTGAATAAGGACGCATGGATTGTTCGAAGAAAAAGCGCGTATGCATTTACCAGGATTATCATGACAGGGGGGGCGTTGACTACTTCGAGCAGCGGTCGAATGGCAATGGCGAATGGACCTGGAGCCGAGCAATCTACGCCTCCAGGGTCTCGATCTCACTAGACTAGCAGGGGCTGCCAGAGGAGCAGATGAGAATCATACCAATCCTAGTGCGGATCGGTAGGCTCGGTGATCGAGATGCCTTTCTCGACCATTCCCTCGATACCCTAGTCTTGCCAGCTATTGGGGGAACTAGGCCCCTCTCGATTGCCACGAAAGGGAAGGGGGTGGTTGTGTCAGTAAGTAGGGGTACCAGGGAGAAAAGAAAAAGAAAAGAAACGTATTAACAAAGGGTTTCGTGATCACTGTCAAGCTGACTCGTACTTTAAAAACGTCAAAGGGGAGCTCATGGTTTGACGATGACTTTCAACGGCCAGGGATGGCATGCCTTGACATTAAAAACTGTCACCCACGCAGCCCTTCAACCTACATGCTTAATCTTTGTCTGATTATTCTCCAGTACGATGCGAAGACAAAGAAACTTTGATCCTGAACCTCCAGTTCACTACCAAAGGGAAGTGAAGAAAGTATCGCCAACCGCTGCACGGCATACCTCAGAGGTATCCTCGTCATATGGAACAGGTCTAGAAGAGAATTTGTCAGATCAGGCTGGCTTGCTGTACGAAGCGGCCGGGGGGATCTCCAGAGTTCCGGGAAAGCCTTAATTGGGAGATCGTCTGTTTTGATTCCTGAATGGGGACTTTAGGAGCGCGCAAGTCCTGCAAAGCAGAGCTGTGATCTATCACTCCGTTCCCGGGAGGAGCCGCTATACTTGTGCTGAAGGATAAGCGGGGAGAGAGCGCCGACGGACTGGGGGCACTGCTGCTCCTGCTCCTAACAATGGGTTAGGGAGAGATACAGAAGCAGTAGAATTATCAGTCAAAGATCCTGGCTGAAAGGGTAAACAAAAGGTACAGTAGAGATGGAATTTCATGGAGTCTTCTTGATCTCTGCAGTTCATGGGTGAGAATTACCGACCAAGGCGGCAGCTAATGGTGGAATCCTGATTGATGGCTTCGTGTTGTAGTTCTCTCCACCGCATCAACCAATCCATGTGATACATCTATATGACAGGTCTATAGGACCATATACCCCTTGCCACGGGTGGCACGGCATCCAAAGTACCAAACCCTGCAACTCCGTATAGGTTACAAAATTATTGTATATGGTTTCATCAGATCAGGGAAAAACAAAAAGAAAGCGGCGCAGAACGAGAAGAGTCAACTGGGCGCGTCGCTAGTAAGGAAAGCAGGACTAGTACTGTTACCTAGTAGAGTTGAATGTTACTTTTCCGGATTTATTGCAGAGTAGTAGTAATTCCTGTTGAGTATTTAGTAGTATTATTGTTTTGGCCAATTTCTTATTTAGGACTGGTGGTCAGTGAACGAAGATATATTTCCATCGGTAACTTTCCCCGGATGTCAATAGTAACGGCAATTGCCTGATTGAAAGGTACAAAACTACTAGTACGTTACTTTCAATACACCCTATTCCATGGACTGGCTGCCTACAATTCCTGGGGAGCATTTCAAGCGATGATATTTTTTGGAGGATTAAGTTAGCTACATTGAAAGTTAAGTAGCTGAAGAGAAAAGAAAAAGCATTTCGAAGTATATATACTCTCCACTTACGTGCAAGAGTGGCTGAGTACCTTCAAAACAAAACAAAACTAGCGAGGGGTTTGTGGCTGAGTGGCTGGAGACAGTGAGTGACCGCCTCCCGCCAGCTCCTTCTCTCCCTCCTCCGGCGTCATGATTGCCATCATCATCGCTTGCTGCTCTTCCGGTTTGTTCCCAGACCGTTGATTGTTTCTTCCCTCTCTCCTTCCCCCTTATCAAAGTACATCAAGAGGTGCTTCTAGCTCCCCCGTGTATCCTTTTATCTACATCGCCGTGCTCCCCTCCAGACCACCCCACCGAGCCATCTCTCATCCATCCGGTGGCGCAAGATGAAGCTCACGTTTAAGGTACGCGTGATTCCTACCCCACCCCCTCTACTTATCCTCGAGTCTGACATGTTCGTTCTCTCCCTCTAGGACCTGAAACAACAAAAGTTTGTAATCGATGCAGAGCCCTCAGAGACGGTAGGCGGTTCCTTTCTCTCAGCGTCGTGACTTTGCCGGCGTCAGTGCGGGGCTAAATGAATTATCCGACAGGTCGGGCAAGTGAAGGAAAAGATCTCCAAGGAGAAGGGATGGGAGGTTCCCCAGCTTAAGCTCATCTACTCTGGTAAGTAAAGCAACTTTGGCGTCCTACACTTGCTGCTCTATTTCCGATAGCCTCTGCCACTATGTTTGGCCGGTATTTTCAGCGCTGACCGTTCTTCCCCCCCAACAGGAAAGATCCTTCAGGATGACAAGACGATCGAGTCATACAACATCGAGGAGAAGGGGTTCATAGTGTGCATGGTCTCTAAGGTACGTACACCCTAGGCCAAGGATATATTTCGTATGAATGAAGGACTAAATTCTCGTGGTGTAGCCCAAGGCTACTTCCTCCGGCACCTCGTCACAAGCGCCCTCCACCCCATCCAGAGCCGTCACCTCTACCCCTGCTGCGCCTCCCGCCCCAGCCCCTTCTGCGGCTTCCACTACACCGGCTGTTCCTTCGACTCCCTCCCCGGCCGCCGCGGGGACCTCCCAGGCACAGGGCTCCGCATTCAATGACCCCTCCGCATTGCTGAGTGGCACTCAGAGCGAGGCTGTCGTGGCTCAGATGGAGGCAATGGGTTTCGCCCGGAGTGATGTAAACCGTGCAATGAGGGCTGCTTTCTTTAACCCCGATCGTGCCATCGAATACCTTTTGAATGTGAGTTCATGGCGCTGGTAGCCGGCTATTGGGTTACCCGATCTTGCGCTGACTTTAAGCAGGGTATTCCGGAAAACATCCAACAGGAACAGCAGCAGCAAGCCGCCGCCGCTAGCGCACCCCAGTCTGCTGCTCCCGAAAGCGCCCCGTCCGCTGGTGACGACGAACCGGTCAACCTGTTCGAGGCTGCTGCTCAGGCTGGTGGCCAGGAGGGAGGAGGCCGAGGAGCTCGTGCTGCCGGTGGTGCTGAACTCCCGAGCCTCGAATTTCTGCGGAATAACCCCCACTTCCAGCAGCTTCGTCAGTTGGTCCAACAACAACCACAAATGCTCGAACCCATCCTCCAACAAGTCGCCGCTGGAAACCCCCAAATTGCGCAGCTCATTGGCCAAAATGAGGAACAGTTCCTGCAGCTCCTGAGTGAGGAGCCTGATGATGATGAGGCGCTCCCCCCTGGTACGACTCAAATTCATGTTACGGAAGAAGAGAGAGATGCCATTGAACGTGTGCGTATAATATACTCTGGTAATTCCTTGTGGAAATGTAGCTGACATGTTTCTGCTAGCTCTGCCGGCTTGGATTCTCTCGGGACTTGGTCATTCAAGCTTATTTCGCTTGCGATAAGAATGAAGAGCTCGCAGCTAACTATCTGTTTGAGAACCCCGACGATCCCGAAGATATGTGATTCAAGCGCGGCCTCGTGTATTCCCATGTGTTTGAGATGCTGCTCACTGCTTTGAATCATGTTCTCCTTTCCTAATTAACGTCGCTATGTACCCACTTTTCTCCTCTTCTCCTTCGCCTCAAGATCTTATGAGAATCGACGATTACGTAGATCAGAAAATGGCTTCAACCCATGCCTCTGGCTTTCGAACCCCAAGCCAGGCTGGAGCGTGTCCTTCTATTTTTGTCGGGTTCCGCCCCTCCGATAGTACTTATCTTTCACACGCTCGCCTTACCACTGGACGACATATTAGTAAGCTAGTGTCACGGACGGACGATGCTTCCATTTTCGCGATATTCTCATGTTTCTATTCTTCTATTATTTCCCTTCTATTCTATTTCCTTTTCCGACTCTCCTCAATATGACGTTCCAGTCATGTATCTAGTTAATGGAAACGAAAACAAGGCGTTGCGCTCCCCCTTGCCTCAGTCATTCTACCCACCATCTATCGATATCAAGGAAATATCTATTTGACCCGGAGTTCCAAAAGTCAAGACTCCTGATTTATTCTTCTATTGCAGGACATACTTATATGTTCCACTCCGTAGAGGGCTAGACGAGGGAAGAAAAGAAGCAAGGGGAGCCGAGGATCCCGAACTCATGACCAAATTGACTGACTGACTAACTGACTAGTAATTCAATTGTCCTGATCTGCGCTTGATCTGATGACATTGGTACATAAGTTAGCACGGGATGACTGGGTGCATGCGTAACTACTTAGTAATCTGGAATGTTGTTATATTTTGTACTAGATATACTATGTGTTGGTTATCGGGGGTAGTAGTAGATTAATAGTAATTCTAGACTACTACTAGTACTTCAGATTAGTACTATATATAGTGTTAATATAGTACACTATTAAGACCAAATTTTTGGGAGTTGTATGTAATTCACGAATTACTAGGACAAGTCTTCAGGCATAAATTAATGAATTGTTAATTAGTGGGGGTATATTCTATTGTCGTGATGATGTGAGTTATGTGATAAAATATGTGAGTAGGTAGGATGGGTGGAATGGTGGGTACATGCACGCAGTAATCGGGTACTGCTAAGCGTGTAGGATGTCTACCCGATTGACTAAGTAGATAGTGATTTTCGCTAGGGGATCAACATGAAGGTGATTCAAATGGTGTGGTGGGGTATATGATCAGATATAGTAGCACGGGTATGTAGTATAGATTGTTGGTGACAGGTGGGTAGGTAGGTAGGTAGGTAGGGCGGTGATATGGAAGAGGCTAATCAAGAACGGGAATGTAAATGCCAAGAAGAAGAAGGGAAAAGAACCAATAACCAAGATAAGAAGAAGAATGAAGAAAAGGAGATGTGAAGGTTGTCTCCGTCGAAAACGGGATCTAAGTTGTTTCCCGCTGCCAGCTGACCGAGTGAGCTTCAACGTCATCTGATGTTTCAAAGCGTAATTTGTCAAACACAACCACTTCTTCGTGCGGCCCAGACGGACAGTCCGCGTCTGCCGATCACTCTCTTTAAGGTAGGAAAAATGCCATCTGTGCCAAAGTCCAGGTCATCCAAGTTGAGGTGCTTGCGCCAAGTCCATAGCTCGTGCAATGTGAGACCTGAATCGTCGGGTGAGGGATTCGTATACCGGTCGAGGAAAGTAGCGGATTTAGGAGCGACCACAAAGATCGAGCGCTCGGAATTTTCCATGCTGTTGCTGTCATCGTTGTTTGGACATTGTGGCACTAATTTCTCAAGCTCACTCGCCATTTCTGGCCCGGAGATACCCATCAAGTCCCGCGTTTCGATGTTCAGCTGAGTGGTGGTGTTATCTCCCAACAGCCACAATGGAGGGGAATATGTCTTCCACCAGAGTATTGTAGCAGATTTCTGGGCATTGTCGTTGGCAGACATGGCGCCTGCCTCGAAGATACTCTCGGAGACGATTGAGGGGATCGCAATCTGAGTAGGGACTACACCACCCTGATGGTACACTCCCATGAGGAATCCTAGGGCGGCGTTGAAAACCACCCAGGCCGCCAGAAAAAGACGCGACTTGCGCACTCGAAGACAACTGAGGAGGAGCGGGACGCATGGAAGTAGGAACCGGGGTTCTTGGTGTGGGAAGATGGAAAGCATAGCGGTTGCTGATATGGCGGAGACGGCGCGTATATTCTTTAGCCAAGACTGAATTGCTGTCGATTTGCTCATAGAGAGTATAATCGCCACATATGCTGGCCCCAGGAGTTGCGGCAGATTGACTAGAAAGTGATGATACCGAGGGTGGAGGCCATGGAGAGCTAGGTTCGACTGGTCGCTATTGTAGAGCAGATTATTGAGGGGCGTGATTATAGGTGCGTGAACGGCGTCCCAAAGCGAGGCAGAAGGATTGTAGAACGTTGTATCGACAAGGACAGCGATGCAGAAGAAGAATAGACCGAACCCAGCAAATGAGAGCAAGGAGAATGGCCTAGAAATGTTAGGTTTGGTTGGACGACGGGGGACCAGAAGGCTGCGCAATACGTACTTGCGCCAAAAATGAGGCAGTAACCGCAGTCCTGGGATGAGGAGGAAGGCTGGAAAAGTGATGCGGTTGAAAACACCCACGACGGCGATGAGAGATAGCACGGCGCATGCGAAGATGGACGAGCGTCGCTATAAGCAGTGATTAGCCGAGAGCTATCATTCTCTGGATTCCACACTAGTAAGCCTACCTTGTTATCAACAATGCGCTGGATCAAGACTAAGCCCCAGGCGACCAACAGGGTCTCGATGGAGTTGGAGAAGGTGTGCGTCTGATATGTCCAGGTGACATAGGAGGATGCGACTAGGACCACCGTCGCGCGGCGATGGCGCGGTAGGGGAACCAGCTCATAGACAGCCCAATCTTCGAGCACAAAACTCAGGAGAAACATGACCCCTCGCAGCACATAGTAAACCAGCTCTGGCGGAGGATTTAGCGTCCCGCTTTCTGTATAGAATCCCTTCAGCAGGTTCATCGGTACGTCGTAGGTCGGCCATAGTGGGAAGACGCTGCGAATCGGCTTATCGGAGGTGAATTCCCAGGGTAAGCGGGACGGATAGGAGAAAATGCGACCTAGGGAGTCACTTGTGAGCAATGCGCATTCTTTTCTGACGTAAAATTGGGGTTTTGCGGCGGAGAGGACAAGGCTGCTTCGATGCGCGGGAAGCGTCGGAAGCGCGCCATCTTGCAACCACAAGCGGTCGCACCGTCCGGGAAAATAGATCAAATCGCAAGGGTAATAGAAAATAGATTGTGCGACGCAGTGAAATTGACTCACCTGCAAAAACCTCAGGGCCTTGGAAATTTTCATCCGGGTGTAGATAACTTGGAGACAGTGCGAAGTACACACGGATCACCAGCAGCAGCAGGTACGTTCGTCTCCACATGGCTTGGGATGGGGGTTGATTGAAGCACGGAGAAGCTCAAGGCAACAAGGGACCAGTCTGATTTTGGGGGATACTGTACATGCCGGTTGCCTAGTAGTAGCCGTCCTGCATCCGAGGATATATATGTAGATAACGCGGAAAGGGAAATCAAGGAATGACTTGTTGGGACATGAAGGGCGGGTTATCCAGAGGCAGAGGAAAGGGAAAAAAAGAAAACAACAGAAGCAAAAGCAACTAGAGAGCGTTAAAGGGAGAGGGAGAGGGAGAGGGCGAGAGAGAAAGAGAAGAGAAAAGAAAAGAAGGTCAAAACGTAAGATTCCAGGAGAAACAAAGCGTACTATTGGAGATAAATGTTTATCCCCGAGAACTGAAGCGTTAGACTCCGAATGGATGGAATGGTTTGGTTGTCGTGTTCGTGGGGTGATATCACTCGTTTCTGCCAGGAACTATTGGCTTTTGGGGTGAAATTACTCCGTAGACTGTCAGTTCTGGGTTGCTGGTGGGTCAGACAGCCATCGAGGATCCTCAGGAACGGATCTATCGGCAATTTCGACATCCAAGCATCGAGGCAGATGGAATTCTCAACTTGGCATCAATTGGACCTTCCACTTCTGCATCCGTGCACCCCCAGAGTTAGTGCGACCGATCGATGGAATGCTGATGCTGGTGATGTGTTGTTGATGCAGCGGTCGGGATTAACTCGATTGGGAAACACTAGATTCTAGATAATCTCCAGAGGATGAACAGTGTTTGATCGACTCCGGTAGGGTGTCTAGGAAATACCCCTGCTACTTATCGTATATACTGTTCAAAGGGATTATAAAGTGCTTGATGGACCTTGATGGATGGTAACAAGATGGTATATAGTTTATAGTCTACCAACGAGGTTTTATTCATATCATTGAACACAATAAATTAAATCCAGCAACAATGGGCATAAGCTTTAGACAAGGTCAATAAAAAGTTTAGAATAACAGGCAAGCTCCTTAATTAACTACAGATTACTGTGGAATGGCATTCATTCTGCTGCTTCACTTGCTTGTAAGTTGTTTGCAAGAATAGAAAGAAAGACCCATTGATTCAGGCAGCAACCAGGCCACAACCGTCGGAGTGGAGTCAGCAATAGCGAATGACGGCGGAGATTGCCGGACCCTCGTCAGCCTCAACGCCGGGCCATTCATGCTCTTCGCTTTCATCGGTCTCGGAAACTCTCCCAGCAACCTCCTTCCCTTTCACCCCAGAATTGACCTTTGTATCTCTTTCTCATCCACCTTACTTTCCCACAGCTTGTTGGGATATTTATAACCCCCTCTATCTCTGCTTGTTCACCATCAACCCCTGTCCACAACTAACTCACTTCAACTCATTCACATTTGCTCTCACGGCCAGATTTGCATAGTAAGCAAACGTCTCCCCCCCACCCAGGTACCCCTCATATCTTTAACGTCGTTGGGTTCTGTGACCCAACAACAACAACCCACCGCAGTGCTAAGAGCTGACATCTTCAATCAAAGAACTCGGATCTTCTAGACATCCCTAATACACCTCCACAAAATGGCTGACACACCTGCACCTCACTCCGGTCCCATGTTGACCTTCATCAGTGGCGACGGCGTGCACATTGAGTGTGGTAAGTGCACGCGTTTCAATAAGCTCGACAGACGCGCTCAGTGTCTGTGTCACGATTAGACCCATATATGCTAACATGTGTGAAAATACAGAACGCGATGTTGCCGAGCGCTCCCTTCTCATCAAGAACATGCTGGAAGATCTGGGTGGCGCCAACGAGGAGATCCCGATCCCTAATGTGAGTTATCCGTTCAAGTAAAATGGCCATTGGTGACCATAGCTAACCACACCCGCAACACAGGTCAACGAAGCTGTCTTGAAGAAGGTCATCGAATGGTGCAGACACCACAAGAACGACCCCCCCAGCACTGGCGAGGAGGATGACTCCCGCCGCAAGACCACCGACATCGACGAGTGGGATCAGAAGTTTACCCAGGTCGATCAAGAAATGTTGTTCGAGATCATTCTGGTACGCGTTACGAACTATGATTCACAAAAGCCCCTCAGCTAACTTGGCGCTTAACTCAATAGGCCGCAAACTACCTCGACATTAAGGGTCTTCTGGACGTCGGATGCAAAACCGTTGCGAACATGATCAAGGGCAAGTCTCCGGAAGAGATCCGCAAGACCTTTAACATCCAGAACGATTTCACCCCCGAGGAGGAGGATCAGATCCGCCGTGAGAACGAGTGGGCCGAGGAGTAAGTTCCTTACAAACCCATCCCCCGCTATCTTACCACCTGATCGTATGCTAACATTGTACTTGCTATAGTCGCTAAATCTGCGTTAAGTTACGGCATCAGTATGCTAGCTTCTACGGCTTGTTAATTGGAAGCAAGCCGAGGAAGATGAGCTATCATGATGTTTTAATTCGGGTCTCATTAGGTCTCAGGTTGCAGTTCATGGAGTTAATAGTCTTTTTCTTTACTCTCTCAATCTTTTAACGTCAGCGGTTTGCTTTCTCAGTCTCTCTCTCTTCCCTTTGGCCCTAGCCGTGCGTTCATTATGAGCAGGGGATAGATGTAGCTGTAAAGTAGTTCAAGGTTAGCTTAACCTGTTAACGCCATTGCACATATCGTTGTCAAAAAATACTGTTCCACGTGCAGAGGTAATCTTGCATACTAGAATATCTTAACTAGTATGCAAGACTGGCTACTATCGTGCCTGTAGGACTACGGCCTGCAAAGGAAAGATCTAGGCCTAGATCTACACAAAGCATCCCAGACTACGACACAGTTCAGACCATATCATATACAGACATAGGAAAAGATCTTCGTTCAAACTGCTCATTATCCCATCATGAATTTTCGATTTTTGTCGTTCCTTTCAGCTCGTGTACACACATCTTGCAGAAGCACCACTGCACCACCACAGACCAGTTTAAACCCCCCCATCAAAGAAGAAAACAAAACGAAACATATTTCAACCGCTTATGCACACTCTCTCCTCCCATGCTTAACGAACTACCCCCATCGTGGATAGCAAGCCAGCAAATTGTCCCCCGAATCGGTTTATGTGGGAAAGAGAGAGAGATATGTAAAGGAAAACAGTAGAGAATCAAACGGACTTCTCAAAAAGCGGGTTTTGATTTGAGGCAACATAATCTATAATGATGCAAGTGGATTTTTTGTTCTTTTTTTATCATCGCGAGCAGTAGCGGCACACAAGAGTTGTTGATGTTGGCAGCGGTATCACAGCAACTGAACGAAACATTTTCCCCCGGGAAAGCAGCAGGTGGACAGAGACATTTCTCGGGGCGGAATCGAAAAAGTCGGTTGGTGTGTGTGGTTCCAAAGGACGAATTTAGACTCCGAGACGGGACTTGCGCCAGTGCCTACGCTTGGCGTTGTATCTGGGTTGAGAAAAGGATATGTTAGTATTCATTGTGTTCGACTGTAAAAATGTTTGTGTGTATGAGAGTAGTGTGTGTGGAGTGTGCTGTGTCCTTCGATGTTGTTCCCAGCGGTTTGCCTAGTTGATTGATGATTTTGGCGTGATGGCGAGTCATCTGGTGCTACCACCTTATGCATCCTTCTCTCGTTTCTTCCTTCGCTGGTATCCCCTTCCCTCTAATATTCTTGTGTTCTTCGCTGGGACTCATCGAGGACTTCGCGGGGGTGTTGTGTGGGTGCGTGCAAATGGAACGGTGACGGTTTCTTATTTACCTGATGGTGTTACCGGTCCTGAGACGAATCCACTGGGGGATAGGACGGTTCTGTCTCTGAGCTTTGGCAAGCTTCTGCTTGGTGCGGAAACTCTTGTGGCTCTATATTGAAAAAAGGTGAGCGTTAGCCTGCTGTTCACTTCATCATCCCGACCACTGGTCCTTATTCCGTGTCGCCGTATTCATAATTTTTATTTCCAGCAAAAACGAGGTATTCATGGTCGTTCGAATAACGGGGAGGGCTGCTAACCGGCATCTTGAAGACTTGTCGCGACGGCGAGCTGAGTGTATGGACTGGCGATGATGAGGTTGTCGACCGTCTGTCAAGCCGTTCGTAGTGGTAGTTTTTTTGTGCGGGCAGGGCTTAGCGTTTCGCTTCCGTGGGGTCATGTGATTTATGCCTAAGGCGGAAGGTACCCCATCATTTGGTTTCTTCCTGGTCCAGCCAAAGGTAGTTGATTTCGAATAGTGATATGATGTTAGTGATTTACTTCTGGTTTTGAATTACGGTCAATCTAATGTATCATGCTGAGCCGGCGATGTTCGCAACAATCATAGTATTTGAGCATACTTATCGTGGTATAGTCCCTGAGTGACTGGCTCCCAAACGGGAAGTTACAAGTCACGTGCCATATCGCCCGGCGGCTACACATATTCGGCGCTCCAGTAAAGACCATTCTTGTAGCATCTTGAAGAATAATGTTAGATGTCTGCCATTTGAGATGTGCATGGAAATCTCATGGTGCTTTCGAGGGCAATATCACGTATTTGCTGGTCGATAATAATGTATTGTGCACATTCCACCCTCCCGCGACCTGGACAGTTAGTATGTAGTAGGTATGAACTGGATAGGAATCCCAATCGTTTAACGTCTCCAGGCTACTGCAGATGCGTCTCTGCACAGTTACATCCCCTGTTATCATAGAACAATATATCATCGCAAATGGTTTAGGCCGTTTCAATGGCGAAACAGCGGTGTCTATATGAGTAAGCTGTTCTGGTTTGCAGGACCACGGAGCAGAGCAGGTTAACAACCCCGTCGCATTGATAAGGTGTGGAAGGTGCGTCACGAGCTCAGTTCACGAGCCTGAACCATAAAAAACAAGTTGTGACAATCGGGACTACTACATCATTGATCGATCGGATGTCCTACCGATATTCTCCGGTCATTTCAAGCCACAAACTTTGTGGGAACCTATGCCTTAGCGATTCGACGCATCATAGACAACGGTTTACTCATCGAAAGCGTCTTGTGTGCTTGCCCACATCGGCGTCGGTCCCTCCATCCTCCCCCCCGGTCGACCAGTCATTCAAATGAGCTTATCAACATTATACGAATGAATGGGATTCGTTCGGAAAGCCTATGTTCCGGCCTAGCGTATACGGTATCTACCCGAACATGGCGGGGGTTAGCAAGTCCCGAGCCGCTTCAGGGATCCAAAGGGCTCGGAATGTGCAGTTGCTGGGGTAGTAGCTAAGTACTAGGTGTCAAGGCGTAAGCACTCCATGTCGAGAGCACGAAGGAAGTTTCTCGTTTTGGGCCAGAACGGGCCTGTCAGGTTTATTGATAAGATAGCAAACAGTAGGTATATCGCCTCTTTGACCGATATAGTGAATCCAATGTGATGTTCGAAATCCCACCTTAGATCAATCATTCCAAACTATAGAATCACAGGCAGTGAATACAAGTGGTAACTCTGTACAGCTGCAGGATTTAATAAAATCATGTCGGGGACCCAAACAGGTCAATTCTCGTAAGCCGAACACGAAGCTAACTAGTTAGACAGTATTGGGGGATGAGTCAAAAGT
The DNA here is from genome assembly GCF_003344945.1 of Aspergillus welwitschiae. Lineage (NCBI taxonomy): Eukaryota > Fungi > Ascomycota > Eurotiomycetes > Eurotiales > Aspergillaceae > Aspergillus > Aspergillus welwitschiae. The sequence continues at coordinate 765,287 of NW_020798704.1, read as the reverse complement.
CGACGTGGTAGCGAGATACTACTATCAGCATTAGCAGTGGAGATGTCCATGGTAACGGGCCATTCAAGGATTCCAGATGGACCAATGGAGGAAGTACAAAGGACCAGGGTCGGTTAGTTTTTGATATCGATATGCCTAATTTGGCATCGATTGCGATCGGTAGGAAGTATCTAGCGGGCGACGGTGCTCGGAGACCCCGACTGCCGACCTTCTGTGCAGAACACAATAAAGATCCTTTCAACAATCTTTGTCTCAGGCACGCACACCAACAAAATTGATGCTGTTAGGCTGCCATCTTGATGACATTCACGCAAAGTCGCAATCCTTTGCCCACATGGCCTTTTGTCCGGTGGAATCTGAAACATCACTAAATTGAACAACATTACGTTCAGGGATAATGATGAAGAATACGGAGTACATGTCTTGTAGAAGATACCTCGCGGTTGGCGAAAGTAAACAAAGGCATCTGGTGCGGCATGTTTTGACGTAGATCACATATTCTTTGGAGTCATGGAATGCACAAGGAAAAGGTACCGCCCCTGAATTCCTTATGTCAAGTAGCTGTCTAGTCAATTGTTGTGTATGGAGTAGAGTTCGGAAAATTGGGGCCTCTCAAGTCTCAGATTCCGCTAGTTTAACTGTCGAAGCATGAACGGCAGGGCAGCCCCAGCCTGCGTAGTAGCTAAAGGTTGCTGTTTCTGGAATGGACCTCCGATGCTACCAGCCTACACTACAAATCTATCTACCCTGTATCTACCCTAGTTAGCAGATTCTGCTAGATATAGGAGGAACAGAGTAGACTACTCGTATTCATTGCCTTCACTTTGGTACCCAAAAGAAGCCTAGGCGGGTCTTCGGTAAAAATAAGTCTACTCGCAGTTAGATTTTTTTTTTTTATTCCCAGGCGGAGTTGTGTCGGACCCCGCCACTTAGTGATCAGACTAAAACCCTTTAGCCATACCACAACTGGCGTCGTATTCGTAATACGATTGGTAGGGGGCCCTTGTCTGGTTCTTCTTCAGGAGGGAAAATCGAGGATGTTACGCGCGGTGGTTCTAGAACCAGATCTGAAGCATCATCCATTGAAGCTTCGGTATAGGAGTATGACTGTTGTGAGTCATAAATAGGTTTCGCCCCTAGCTAACTGATCAATTATTCTGACTCCCGATGTACGAAAGTGCTTGCTATCCTGGAAGAAAGTATAGCCTAGGTGAATAAGGTAACAACAACCATGGTTGTTCTTGGAAATTTGAGCGAGGGCCGGTTCATAGAATGCTGATTGATCGTAGGCAAGATTTCCGTGGTGTCTGTATGGAGTTAGCAGTGTGTGGCCTTATCGTTTGTTATTATTGACCTGCAGTGTAACAGAGTACTGCGGTGTCATTAACTTTTACCAATAAAATATCTAATAAGCTTCCTTCTGCAGAGACTTTGTAAGACTATTGAAGAGTATTGCAGCAGTCATTCTTGAATCGCGGCAACCAAACAATCAACAACCAGTTAGATATTAATAGGCCAGTGTAGATACCAAAATACCACCGTTCTACCGCATCTGGATAAGCTTCAGCATAAATCTCGGGAATATTAGCAGGTGGAGGTCCGGTGACCAGTGGGGGAGATGCATAAAATGGCCCTCGGGAAGTCGGGGCTCCGACCGAGCAAATGGAACTAAACGCGCGACGGCCACTAAAAAAGTAATCCACCATTCAATCAAGCAAAAGAAGATTGGAAGGCAAAGATGGGGACTTGTCCGCTGACGCAGATACCTTTTTTGTCTCTAGTTGAGCCAGAAGGCCAGCTCTGGATCCAGAATCAAGTCTGATGCCTATTATTCTTTAATTATGATTAATATTAGAGCCTCCTCCCCTTTTTTCTCTTTTCCCACATTTTTAAATCTCCATCTTGCCCTGGTACTTTTATCCAGTCTGACTTGCCCTTTCCACCACATAAGTTGTAGTTGATCATTCCATCCCTATCTGCCAACGCGTGTGGAGGAATATCTCACAACAGGGCACCAGCCATCCTATCTCTTCTAAACACCCCTCCCCCTCCCCTGCTCCCTTCCCTGCGCGTACTTCTCTCCCTCGCGTCCATTATTTTGGGGGAAATCGGTCAGCTCCTCCGGCTTCAAGCAACTTCAACCTTCCCTTATCAGCTAGCCCGCCTCATGGAGTAAAGCAATCACTTGTCATCATCTTTCACCCTCTTCCATATATACCAGAGAGTGAGGCTTTCGTTTCGACTCCTCGAACGGAATGTCTCACCCAGAGAATGAGCACGTCTCGGCGGAGACATCCCCGAACGACGTTGAATTGACGGCAATGGACGGGGCGCGTTCATCCTCAGCAGAGCAGCGCAAGTCAAGCGGCCAGTCGTCAATCACCAGTACGACAATGGTGCCTGCAGGAGAAAAGGGCCCGGCTTCTCAGCCATCCACTGGCAACCAGCTCGCCCGAGCAGATGATTCGGATGCGCTGTATGCGCATCTTCCCGAACACGAGAAGCAGATCTTGAAGATGCAGTTGGACGCGGATGATGTGAATGTGTCGTTCTTTGGTCTATTTCGCTATGCTTCCCGAATGGACCTTGCGATTATGTTTGTGAGCGCGATATGTGCCATTGTCGCAGGCGCGGCGCTGCCTCTTTTTACAGTGAGTGCCTATCTATGATACCAATTGGCAACAATGAGTTCCTCTGGACTAATCTCGACCTAGATTCTCTTCGGTTCCTTAGCCTCAGCTTTCCGAGGGATAGCCTTATATGAGATTTCGTACCACGACTTCTACCACCAGTTGACTAAGAATGTTCTCTATTTTGTTTATCTCGGCATTGCAGAGTTCGTCACTGTATACATCTCCACCGTCGGCTTCATCTACACCGGTGAACACGTCACCCAAAAGATCCGCGAACACTACCTTGAGTCGATCCTGAGACAGAACATGGGATACTTCGATAAGCTGGGCGCCGGTGAAGTGACGACTCGCATCACAGCTGACACGAACCTCATCCAAGACGGTGTCTCCGAAAAGGTTGGATTGACCTTGACCGCCATCGCCACGTTTGTCACCGCCTTTATTGTCGCTTATATCAAATATTGGAAGTTGGCACTGATTTGCACTTCGACGATTGTGGCGTTGGTTCTGCTTATGGGAGGTGGCTCTCGGTTCATTGTTAAGAACAGCAAGCAGGCTCTGCAGAGCGCCGGTGCCGGTGGTACAGTAGCGGAAGAAGTTATCAGCTCCATCCGCAATGCGACTGCTTTCGGAACCCAGGATAAGCTCGCAAAGCAATATGAGACTCATCTGGCTGAGGCTGAGAAGTGGGGTATCAAGACCCAGGTGACCCTTGGTTTCATGATCGGTGGCATGTTCGGTATTATGTTCTCCAACTATGGCCTTGGTTTCTGGATGGGCTCCCGCTTCCTCACCGATGGCGAGGTTAATGTTGGCCAGGTCCTGACTGTGTTGATGGCTATCCTGATCGGCTCGTTCAGTTTGGGTAACGTCAGCCCTAACGCTCAGGCGTTCACAAACGCTGTTGCCGCTGCTGTTAAGATTTTTGGTACAATTGACCGCCCTTCACCCCTTGACCCCTATTCCGAAGAAGGCGAGAAACTCGAGCATTTCGAGGGCAACATTGAGTTCCGTGACATCAAGCACATTTACCCTTCGCGACCTGAAGTGACCGTCATGGACGGTGTTTCTCTAAGCATGCCTGCCGGAAAGACGACGGCCTTGGTGGGCCCGTCTGGCTCTGGAAAGAGTACCGTTGTCGGACTCGTTGAGCGCTTCTATTTCCCCGTTGGGGGCTCTGTCCTGTTGGACGGCCATGATATCTCGACTCTCAACCTTCGTTGGTTGCGTCAGCAAATCTCGCTGGTCAGCCAAGAACCTGTTCTCTTCGGCACTACAATTTACCACAACATCCGCTATGGTCTCATTGGCACCAAGTTTGAGCAAGAACCCGAGGATAAGATCCGAGAGTTGATCGAAAATGCAGCTAGAATGGCTAATGCCCATGATTTCATCACGGCACTTCCCGAAGGCTATGAGACCAACGTTGGTCAGCGCGGCTTTTTGCTCTCCGGAGGACAAAAGCAGCGTATCGCCATCGCCCGGGCCATTGTGAGCGATCCCAAAATCCTTCTACTCGATGAAGCAACGTCTGCCTTGGATACAAAATCTGAGGGCGTCGTACAAGCAGCACTGGACCGAGCTGCTGAAGGTAGAACTACTATCGTGATTGCCCACCGCCTATCTACAATCAAGACGGCGCACAATATTGTTGTCATGGTGAATGGAAAGATTGTGGAGCAAGGGAACCACAACGAGCTTGTCGGCCGTAAGGGTACCTACCACAGTCTTGTTGAGGCTCAGCGTATCAACGAGGAAAAGGACGCGGAAGCTTTGGCTGCCGATGAGGATGTGGATGAGGAAGATTTCTCGAAACACGAAATTGCGCGCATCAAATCTGCTAGCAGTGGGTCTGGCTCTATCGATGATGAGGATGAGAAGTCGCTCGCCGGGAACGGACTAAACCGCAGTGGAACGCACAAGTCCATCTCCAGCGCCATTCTTTCTAAGCGGGAGCCCGAGGTGGCTCGGAAGTACTCCCTTTGGACGTTGGTCAAATTTATCGCCTCTTTCAATCGCCCCGAGCTCAAGTATATGCTCATTGGCTTGGTCTTCGCTGTCCTTTCCGGTGGCGGCCAGCCGACTCAGGCTGTGCTCTACGCCAAAGCTATCAGTACACTTTCGTTGCCTACTAGCGAGGCCGCCAAAATCCGACACGACGGGGCTTTCTGGGCTCTGATGTTCTTCGTTGTTGGAATTGCCCAGTTCATCAATCTTTCCATCAATGGTGCCGCATTTGCCGTCTGTTCAGAACGACTGATTCGTCGCGCCCGTAGCATGGCCTTCAGGTCAATTCTTCGCCAGGATATTACCTTCTTTGACCGAGAGGAAAACAGCACTGGTGCGCTCACTTCATTCCTTTCGACGGAGACTAAGCATCTTTCTGGAGTCAGTGGCGCGACCTTGGGAACTATTCTCATGACCAGCACTACTCTCGGCGCAGCTATGATCATCTCTCTATCTATCGGATGGAAACTGGCTCTGGTTTGTATCTCTGTGGTTCCTATCCTTCTGGGTTGTGGTTTCTACCGTTTCTACATGCTTGCGAGATTCCAACAACGATCCAAGACTGCCTATGAGGGGTCTGCAAGCTACGCCTGCGAAGCGACATCTGCTATTCGCACTGTGGCCTCCCTCACTCGGGAGCAGGATGTCTGGGCAATGTACCATTCTCAGCTGGAGGACCAAGGTCGGAAGAGTTTGATATCCGTGCTGAAGTCTTCTATCCTTTACGCATGCTCGCAGGCTCTTGTTTTCTTCTGCGTTGCACTCGGCTTCTGGTATGGAGGTACACTCCTGGGTCATCACGAGTACTCAGTCTTTCGCTTTTTCGTCTGCTTCTCCGAAATCCTGTTTGGCGCCCAGTCCGCTGGTACTGTTTTCTCTTTCTCTCCTGACATGGGCAAGGCAAAGAACGCTGCAGCTGAGTTCCGGAGACTGTTTGACCGGAAGCCAGAGATCGACACATGGTCCGAAGAGGGCGAGCAGCTCGAATCTGTGGAAGGCGAGATTGAGTTCAGGAACGTGCACTTCCGGTACCCTACCCGTGCCGAGCAGCCTGTCCTGCGAGGCCTGAATTTGACCGTCAAGCCTGGACAATACATTGCCCTTGTCGGGCCCAGTGGATGTGGCAAGAGTACGACAATTGCGCTCCTTGAACGTTTCTACGATGCCATCGCTGGCAAGGTTCTTATCGATGGAAAGGATATCACTCAAATCAATGTCAACTCATACCGCAGTTTCTTGTCGCTCGTCAGCCAGGAACCCACTCTGTACCAAGGCACCATCAAGGAGAACATTCTGTTGGGAGTCCGCGGAGAAGATGTGACGGAGGAGCAACTGGTGAAGGCTTGCAAGGATGCCAACATCTATGACTTTATCATGTCCCTGCCGTAAGTTAACACCTTCGTTTTGTCTCTGAAGGATCTGGCACTAACAACTTTTTCAGTGAGGGTTTCAATACCGTTGTTGGTAGCAAAGGAGGTATGCTGTCCGGAGGTCAGAAGCAGCGTGTGGCGATCGCACGTGCCTTAATCCGGGATCCCCGAGTGCTTCTCCTGGATGAAGCCACCTCTGCTCTTGATTCCGAGTCCGAGAAGGTTGTGCAAGCTGCGTTGGATGCCGCGGCCAAGGGCCGAACCACGATTGCCGTCGCACATCGTCTGAGTACGATTCAGAAGGCCGATATCATCTATGTTTTCGACCAGGGGAAGATAGTCGAAAGCGGAACCCACCAAGAATTGATCCGGGTGAAAGGCCGTTATTACGAGCTGGTTAATTTGCAGAGCCTGGACGGTGGCAACTAATCTTTATTGCATCCTGTTTAGACCTCTACTGTCTGTTTGCTTTGCTTATACCCCCCCTTATACTTGCGTTTATTTCTCATCTCTATTTATCCTGTAATGTGTTATGATCTCTTCTCAAAAGCCATGTTTGGTGTTGGCTCTGGTCATCGCTCAGTTTTTTTTTTTGCTACTTCTTAAGCTGCATTCATCGGCATGGAGTGGGCGGGCATTCTGCTTGCTTGGAATGGAAACTCTCACGATTGTACTTTAATTTAACAAGACAACCCTTCATATCTGTTGTTCGCTGGAGTATATAAAAGTAGTAGCATTGCATGACAGGTAATTTTGATCACATTATCAGATGGGCTCTGACTCTACTGTTGCATCTGTATGCCTGGGAAGATTACTTCTCGCCATCCATAAACGCCAAACCACAAACCCATGATCAAACCTATTTACCCGTCAATGAACACCAAAGGAAGTGACAACTATTCTGGACGCCTGCATCAATGAATAATCCATCATTCAACATTTAATCATGAATCAATCCCCATCATCCACTTCATACTCCCTCTGCACGTCCACCTGCCGTACACCACGAGCATCCGCAATCAACCCCATCAATCCCTGGGCAATGTCTTTGATTTCGTTGTACTCATGGAGAAGACGAATGTGCCGTTTGACCGTCGTAGATGGGTCATTTCTAGATTTAGTGTCAGTATGTGAGGATACTAATTATGTGCCCGAATGAGAATGGTAAGAGGATTACGGAGCTGCTTGGTTTCATACTTCAATTTGGCCTTGGTCTGTGCTATTTGCGACTCTATTTCTGTGATTTGGGATTGCAGACTGGCGATGGATGCGCGGAGGGTGGACTGTTTACTTTGGTTAAGTGTTGCTGCTTATGGTAGAGGGTATGGAGTTACCAGCTTCTTTTCTTTTTGCGTCTGCTCGTCACAAGCTGGTGTTTTGGTGGAGGATGTGGCTTGCTGGGGTGGTGGCATGATGGTATGCGCATGCAGGGGGGGTTCTTCCTATCTGATCTTCTCCATGTGTGGAACCCGGGCTGTTAGAGGGAATTGCCAGATGTCACAGGATAGCCTTGGCAATGATTCAGACAGATGCCTTGACTGCCTGGTGTGGAGAGAGAATAGTGTAGATACTAAGTAAAGAGTACGTAGGCCTGGATGGGGCCCGTCTCCTTCTATGCCGTCCGATCTGCGGTTTCACAGATGAACGAATCCACTGTCAAGCGATGATGGAAAATCTTTCACCACGGGGTGGACTTATGTTTGTTATCTATTCTAAGAAGACAGATTAGCAATGGCAGTGAGCTAGATAGACTGGTCTCCAACGAATTAGTTCTCATCTCATTATACTAGTAGGTAGTATACTGACGGCCTGGTAACTGTGACCATACAACGCTGGCCGACCAATCCGGTTCGCTCGATTTCGCGGCTCCCTTAATAAGGCCGAATAGGGAACCGACACCCGCCTCCGCCTCCATCAATAATCTTCATTCCCGATCGTCTGACTCTCTCTCTTTCTCTCTCTCTCTCCTTCCCCTCTTCTTCTTCACTCTTTCTCTTCTCGCAAAAGGGTGAAGTTGATCATGGCGATACTAAGTCGACTTGGGCCCCAAGGGTTGCTGGCAGTCCTGCTGCTTGCTTCCCCCACCCTGGCCCACGGGGGCCATGAGAGTGTCCCCGAGGGTGCCGCCATCTCCGAGGATCCGATTGTATGTTGTCGCACCCACGGCTGACCTGTCTGCGATTGCTGCGGCCTCAACATTATACTGACTAGTCGCCTAGGACACAACACTATGGATACATATGATCCTTATGGGATTTGCCTTTGGCGTTATCTTTCCCTTGGGCATGGTTCTTGGGGTAAGCTGGCCCGGTTACATCCTGTCTCCGACCTTCCGCGGTCTGGGATACTCGATTACTCGATCAAATGAGACGCATATCTGACATTTCCGCTTTACCATCATAGATTATACGCTCGCGCTGGCACGTCCCTCTCCAGATTGTCGGAACAATTATCGCTGTGCTCGCATACTTCCTCGGACATGCTCACAAAGGCCGCCAGTTCTCGAAGAACGTCCACGCGTCCTTTGCGAACACACTGATGCTCATGATGGTGGTGCAGATCGTCCTCGGCGTCTATCTCAAGCTGCACATTACCAAGGGAATCCATGGCCGGATCCGCCGGGTTATTGTGATTACGCACGGAGTGGTTGGAAAGGCGATGCCTGTGGCGAGCTGGGTCCAGATGCTCTTCGGAGGAATCACTGCCATGGGATTCTGTCGGGATGATCACTTGGGACAGTGCTTGGCTCATTTCATCATGGGCAGCGCTTTCATCGCCTACGGTATCCTGCTGACCATCCTACTCCTCGTTGGCCAGTACTGGCTGCGCCGCACTGGCCGCAGCCAGGAGTTCTTCGACTCGTTGATCATCGCTGCATGGGGATGTGTCAACACCTTCACGGAACACCGTTGGGGAGGTCCCTGGGTCCACAATGATTTGCAGCACACTACTATGGGTGTCGTCTGGTGGTGCGCCGGTCTACTGGGTATCTGGATGAGCCGGAAGCGCAACGGCCGGCCCAAGCGGAACTTGATCCCAGCCATAGTCATTCTCCTTACTGGTTATGCCATGTCTGCCCACCCGCAGACTCTGATGATCAGCACTATGATCCACTCCATCTTCGGCTACACGTTAATGGCTGCCGGTTTCACCAGAATCATTGAGATCTCCTTCGTGCTTCGGGACAAGGGCTCTGTCAGCCCGGACGGATCTGACCCTAACAGCTTCCAATATCTCACGCCTTTCGTAAGTCTTCCACAGCCCTTCCGGCTGAAGTGGATCGTCATTTCTAACTTATCGCAGCTTCTGTACGCCTCAGGCTTCCTCTTCATGGGCGCCACCGAAGAGCAGATGCAACTCCTGAACGATGCAGGAATTACTCACGTCTCCTACGTCCTGATTCTCTACAGCATCGCCTTCATTCTCTTCCTATGTAAGACCACCTCCCTCCCCCCAAAACCAGAGAACCACACTAACCCCACCCCCAACACAGTCGTCAACGTGCTCCTGCACATCTACGCTGTCCATGCATGGCCCGAATCCGCACAAGCGCCTTCCCATTCGCGCTCTTCCAGCGCTGCAGATGCCGGCGAGGGCTCATCCCGCTATAGACCGACCGCCAACGGCCGCCTCATTAACGGCCATGCCCGCTCACCCTCAGAAGCACAGCACCTGCACGATGCGGAGGAATTTGAACTCCAAGGTCTCATCTCCGACGAGGAAGATGACGCGAAAGACACCCACGCCATGGGTCCGCGGAAGACTGAAGACGAGGAGAGCTCTCCTTTGGTAGCTAATGGGACAGCAGCTACGACGCATTAATAAAATTCCTTCAGAGGGAGTGTGCATTTGGTGTTTCTTATATATTTCTTTTCTTTCTCTTTTAAAAGATCGTTGTGATATCAACTATATTATTTCCTATTTTCTTTTCATTTTCTTCTTTTGTTTCGGATACAGATATCTACAGTACTGTGTAGTATTTAGCTCGCTGTAGCTACGGGGTTTGGCGTGAATATTGGGTTGGGTACTTTCTGTGCATAAGCTTGAATCATAAGTTGACTCCGTAATTTTAGTATAGTGTTCACAAATCCTTGATATCAATACAAGCGACTTATTTAACGAATGCGAGAAGAAAAAGAAAAAAAGTCTAGATGGCTTTATTTTTGAGTAAACCCCCGGAAGATGTCGAAATCGTGTTATCAGATCTATCGTACACGTCGTAAGCGGGTCCCCAATCAAGCAGGGGATACCGATATGCAAAAAGGAAGAAAAGAAAGAAGGGAAATAGGAGGAAAGGGCGAGATGAAATACTCTTCATCGAGAAAATGCTGGCCATTCTCAACTGCCGTCTACGTCTTAGGGCATTAAAGGTGCCGGGGCTGGCTCGCCATCTGACGGGATGGCTTGGACAACTGGAACCACGGGTGGAATGGCACTCTCGACTTCCGGGGGGAAGAATGGATGTAAGGGGTAGATGGGAGCGGCGGAGCGTTCTCCATCGAAGAGAAGCATGTTCTGGAGGGGATGTTCTCGTGCGCTCAAGACGTTGATCACGTCCTGGGCGAGATGGCCGCCTACAAATGCGGCTACAGGGCTCAGTTCACTTCCCAGATTTTGTAGGAAAGTGCGCAGAAACCCGGCATCCAAGGTGGTGATGTCGAGCTTGAGTTCTTGGTGACAGTCGCGGGCGTGCTTCGTGAAGAGTTCCAGGTCTTGGTGGGAGAATGTGGGCAGGGCGCCGGCGGATGATTTCTGGTATTCCCATAATGCGCGGAGGCAGGTGAGAAGGGGTGTCACTTGTTTGCGCTTGCGTGCGATTCGGGTGAACTCCTCCGGAAGTGGCGAAGTGTTTGCGAGGATCAGCGGAGAGTACACCTCGCGCTTGGTCACCATTTCAATGACTTTCTCGTTCTCTTTCTTTGTGGTGATATTCAGGATGCTGCGGGTCGGGGTTTCCTGCGTGGCGGATTGGACGTTGGACTTCGTCCGCTCAATGACGAAATCGTGCGAGATCAGATCGGCGAAGACGAAGCCGTAGAATCCGTGCAGCCCGGCGGCATAGAAGGGGCGGTTTGCGATGCGACAGGCCGCATTTATGGTGGTGTATGTAGGGAAGTCAAGCTCGGTTGCGATGGTAATGTCAAATTGGGCGAAGAAGTCGGGCTGTTTGAGGTGGATGTCTTCTGTGTCAATGTGAAGCTGGACGCGCGGGTTCATGGCGCGGACAGAGGGCGCTGCCGCTTGCGCACGCTGTGTTGCGATCAGTATGTGGACAAAGCTTGTTAAGAATGGAACAGCGCACGTTTTGACCCAGGTGTTCTTCATTTATAAAGAATTGCGCGCCCAAGTCCTCTTCTGTCACCACCTCATGATCAACGATGGTCAAGGAGCCAATGCCTGCCAATACCAGATTCTTCGCAACTTCGTTCGCCAGCGACTTGAAGGTGATGAGGAGGATATTTGCGGATCGTAGCCTACGGAGGAATTATCGTCAGCTTGATAATGCTGGTAAACATTGTAGTCAGGTGGGAGAGCTCACTTTTCTTGTGCTTTAACTCCCCAGAGGCGGATCTGGCGATCGTAAAGAGCTATCTCGTCTATTGCGAAATGTCAAACGTCGGCTTCCACACTTAATAGTAGAAGCTCCTCGGAAGTGAGCTATGTTCCTTACCCGCACTGATGGTCTGAGTTGGATCAGGCTGTGGCTCCATTGCGATTGTTCGCGAAGGCTTTCTTTCTTGTCTATGTCGGAGAGCCGGAGGGGGAGTGAGGGGAAGAAGTATGGGACGCAAGACGGCGAATGGAGAGTAGCGGATAAAGGCGGATCGACCAGCAGACGTGTGACTTGCATGCACCTTTACCGTCGGCAACGGGACCTATCTGGAAACCGATCCAGGTGAAAGAGAGACTGTATATGAAGAGAGTGCAAGAAGGGAAGCGGAGAAACAGGCAGGAGTAGAGCTTACCCCAGCATCATCACGTGCATGGGCGATTGAATGCTTTGGGGAAATCAACCAAATCACTTATCAAACCATCCCAATTTCACCCCCTCATCAATCATCCCCCCCAATCTATCATCTCGCCTCCTTCTTACCGCTCATTCATCAGCCTTCATTTTCTTGTTCGAGGCCCTTCTCATGTCACCGCTGTGGCGTTATTGTGTCTCCCCCTCGTCGTCTGCCTAGCTGCTCTTTAATTTGTGTCCTCCGTCATTGCCTCATATCGCGGTATAGTTACTCGGCCTCCGCTTCCGCTTCCGCTCGCTCACTGCCTCCCTCCCGGTGCCCCCCGAGCCATCCCCACTGACTACGAACAACTCACTCTCACAGGATGGTACGTTTGTGAATATAGCCTTTCCTCTGCTGCCAATAGAAGCCTTACACGGCCTAAACATCCATCTGCCACCCCGCTTTGCTGCAGCTATTGACTGGCATGTACCACTACAGTCGGGGAATTACGACTATCCTCCTGCCTCTCGCCGTCCTTCTCGTGGAGCTCGAACCAATGACCGACAACTACAGCAGCAGCAACAACAGCAACCTCCGGTGAATCGTTTGCAGCATCTCCGGGAGCTACTAACCTCGGAGCGTAACCGCGGTGACTTCGCCTTTGCCCGTGCAGTGGAGACCTTAAATCAAGAGATGGACGATTACCGCTCTTCTCGTTCCTGGGACCGTTCTAGCTTTGAGCAAGCCAGGGCAGCCCTCGACCAGCATATGCAACAGCTCCAGGAACGAACGAGACAAAGCCGTGCCAATAGGGGCAGCTCGGGGCCGCCGATGCGTCCGCGTCCAGCAGTACCAAGACTGCAGCCTTTGAATGTTACAGCGGCGAACCCAGAAGAAAGCGCTTCCGATCTCTCACATTCTGATAGCAGAACTCCAAGGCCCCGGGCGGGTAGGGGTAGCGACCGATCTAATCGTCTAAGACGGCCTAGAGATTCCAATCCTTCCTCTCTCCTGGATACGCCGGTCCCTCACTTAGACTCTCCCACCGTCATGCCTCAACAGGTCGAAGATGAACACCAGTTGGACCGCGCAAGGACCAAACGTCGAAAGCTTGAGACAGATGATAATAGAGAAGGACTACAGGGCTTCCGCTACGGTCAATATGGCCAGGTGGTGCCTGGAGCACTTAGGATGGAGTTAACTAGCTGCGATGGGGGAACTTATGACCCACACGGCGAGAGCTCATTTCCAGAGAATATTCTTCGCAATGACGCTTCCGTATACTGTACGAAATCTGATCGCTGCAATCTTGTTCTGAAGCACCATGGGGAGTCCCCGTTCTGCCTGAAGAAGATTGTAATCAAAGCGCCCAGATTAGGCTACAACTCCCCGTATGTTTCGGCTGGGCTAGAAACCCCATCTCAAACTGTCACTAACAATTTCAAAAGGATCCGGGAAGGCATGGTTTTTGTATCAATGTCATGTGATGAAGCCCTAGCTCGTACAGCTGCTTTCGAAGTGCAATGGGAATCAACTCGACCCTTCGCGCGGCATCTACCCAGCGGAATGCAGCCATCCCAGGAGTATCTCAACGCATATCGACCTCCATTGCAGAGTTTAGGTCGGGGGCCAGTCATTAATCACTCCTGGGATTCAGAATCAGATAGTACTGATGAACCCGGCGCTGTAGAACCTAGTGTTAGCAATGTGCCAGACCCCACGTCCGAATTTCGGGTCACAACTGAGTACGGTGCGCAGTCTGACGTACGTCATGACCGGGATGACCATATGGACGACGACGAGCTGCTCTCCCTTACGGATACCGATAGCATTCCCATGGGGCGGATGGACGAGGACAATATAATATGCTCGGACAGTGACATGAGCTTAAGCGACGATGATTCAAATGTCAGCACATTTACACGACGTCAGCGAGAGCTATCAAGACGAATTCGAGCCATGCGTCGCCGATACGTCGCAGAGCGAGATAGCCAAACAAGGCGACGACCATACCTAGCCATGCCATCACCAGGTCTGCGCCCTGAAGGCACACGTGGCTCAGAGACTCCTCAACTAATGAAACCACATGCTCGCTTTTTCATTGAGCGTAATAAAAGCATGGTCAGCATCAAATTCGATCCTCCTCCGTACGTTCCTTCCCATCATACTCCTCTCAAAAGGTATACATAACTCCCTAACCATCCAATACAGCTCAGGACGATATATCCTCGTCAAATTATGGAGTCCTCACAGCGGCAAAAACATAGATATACAAAGCATCATCGCCTACGGCTACGCGGGGACCAGATTCTTCCCTGCCTTGAGTTTCAGGTAAACCAAACCAGTGGGGTTGCTCTTCTTTCTCCTTTCTTCTATCTCCCCGAATCAACAATACCAGAATGTTATCTGGGTCTGCTACTGTAGATTTTCACTTGCATACAATAATACAGCCAACCAGCACAACTAGACGAATGCACATTGCGAAAGCTCGGAACGGAACTGCACGGAATGGAACATAATGCTTGGTGTATATGGAGTATGGCGTACATCAACTATTATCTCATGGTTTTCTTTTTCTCAACCTTTTCCTCCTTCCGAACACTGGGACCCGGACTGCTGACATGAACTTATCATCCCTGGGGTTAATTGTTATTGCAGACGCCTTCTTTAATCACATCACATCACATTACATGCTGTATTCATTAATGATCCATGATCCCATGCATGTCTGCATGTCTGCATCATACCCCTGCTATAACCAATTTCAAATGAATCATGGGACATCATCATATAATAAGATAGTTTGTCCCAAACGAAAAGAAAGACTAGATTGTACTCCGTACACTTTTACTATCACCAGAACTACCATTTAAAAGTCACCCGCCTACCTATTAACACCTTCCATCATATTGAAAAAGAATCGTTAATTTGAAAAAGAAATGGCTATTTATCACTGAATACATCAATCGTCAAAGGCCATGAACAGAAAGCACAGGAAGGAGGTCAAGATCACTCAATCCAGCAAAGTAAAATACAAGCAAAGTCATCATCCAACGAAGCCCAGACTAGCATTGCGCCCTTTTCCGCGTTGAGTAAGTCACAAAAAGAAGGAAGGAAAGTGAGATCGGCTCCTGTATATTGGGCCGTCATGTAAAATGAGTGACAAGGGTGGGTAGTGTGATTAGACATGAAAACCCCTGTCTGAGATAGATCAGGGTCACATGAGTTGAGAGAAACCAGGCCCAAAATGCTATAAACCCATGGAATGGACATGCACGTATCGTTGCCGGATGTTGAGTCCCATACCAAAGGGAAGATCGGGTAGGCCAGCCAAAAGCAGGCAGGTAATCAGCAAGTTGGGGGCTTCCGTAGACGTGGTTTGTCGTTATTAGCTGTTCCTGGAACGAGCCAGGCCAGAAATTTGTAAACGAGGGGAAAGTATTAAAATGAGCGTAGGAAAAGGAAACGCCAGGAAGAATGGCATCCCGACGACAATAACCTGAGAATCGTCGGCAGACCGAAACATATGTACAAAGACGGGCCTCGGTCATCTGCAGCCACAGCGTGAAGTGAAACAAAATATGGAAAATTAGCAGGATCAACCCGCTATTAGATTTGTACGATCGCCAACCTGCACAGACAGCATTGCTGCAGGTCAACGTATCTCGAATCGATGCTGTCATTTCTCGTCTCTCGTGCAAAGATCGTCGAACGCCGAGCTTTCCTCTGAAATAGACGTAAATAGTGTTCAAGCCAAAATTGTACTCCGGAAAAAAAGATTCCAACTCCGCCCATAAGCAAAGAAAACGGGTTTTTCTTTCCAAGAACGAAATTCAAACGCATATGTGAAAGTAAATTATATGACGACGACATCTCCCTCAGCATCCGCTGGGTCAGAGACCATCATATCACCATATTTACCAACAGTCATCAGCATCGAATCGTCGTCAAGGTCAATGGCGCTATCATCATTATTGGGAGCCTGGAAGCCAGTAATGCTTTCGGAAACACCGCTAGGCTTCTCTGTTTCCAATGTACTCTGGTTCGATTCGGCTTCCATCTGCGAGCGATGCATTGGTGTCTGCGTTTGCGTAAGGCTCTCCGCTGATGTTAGACTGGCAGCCGACCTTGTCCTCGAATGAGAAGCGTGTTGGGACTCATTCTTGTCCGGCACTGGGCAGTTAGACGGTTTCATGAGGAAGTTGGTTGGCCCCTGCTGGTTTGAGCTCAGGGTTGCGTAGTGCAAGGTGCTTGGGGTGTAACGCATAAATCCTCCTTTTTCGGCCTGCCATAGCATCATTTCATGGAAGAAAACCTTGGTCATCCACCAGGCGCTGAAACTTTGGGCGCCACCTAGAGTCAACCGCCGTAGTATGCAATCCCATAAAGCATCGACTTTGTCGATAATACACTGCGTACTGTTATGGGGGAAAACGGAAGGTAGGTTGAGGATGAATGAGATCCACTTGTCCGGGAAGTTGTAGTCATCTCCCGCAGCCGACTCCACGGGGTACTTGTGTGCCTGGATGTCTTCTTCGGTATCCGGCCGGGTGTAGAATGGAAGGGCGGCAGAAGGATTCATGTCCGCGACAGGAGTAAGCAAAGCTCGAACATCGTGTTTCAATACTAGTGCTGTTGCGCGTTCGGAACAGCATGGAATATTCGCCTTCACGATCATCTCCTGCGGATCCACCAAAGTTTTAAAGTCGAACCACATTTGATTTCTGTTGTCTGGATGGCACAACCAAGCCGCAGCGGCGTTTGCAGACTGATTCACATCGAGCATGTGCTTCAGCAGGTTGCAAAAGATATGAGCCGGGATTAATCTCGCCTCTGACACATGCAGTGGCTGAGACTTGAATGTATCAGCAATATGGGATGTGAGTTTCTGTGAGATGGAGCTGAAAGCATCCAACACAAGCTTGGGAACGACCTGCGTTGTAAGTGGCGCTACAAAAGCGATCATTTTCTGGTACATTATCCAGTCACATTCCTTGATCCACGGGGCGAGATTCGGGTGCGTCAGCAGTTTCTGAACTGGTACGGTCAACGTTCCATGGAAGGCGGAGAAATATCGTAGCATGTTTCTTTCCTTGCAGTATCTGAAACTGTCAATGACGGAGATGCAGTGTGAACGGTAGAGAGCCGCAAGAGCTGCGGCAATCTTCGAATCCGTATTGGCGGGTAGGTAGTCACTGATATCAGGAAGCTGCAGGGATTCGTTGTCCATCGGGGGAGAGTCGGAAGATGGTAGGTGAAGCATTTGGTGGATCAGCTTTCCCGATGTGCTTGCCATATTGTCAAGTCTGATGGACGAACCACCGTGGGACTCCGATGAAGATTGGCAGTCACATCCTGCAGTAGAAGGGCTTGCAGTGAACTTTGGTGCGAAAGATGTCGTAGGCGAAGGGAATACGGCAGTATCTGCAGGAGGCTGTGGCGCAACACTAACACTGTGATCTATGTAAGTACTCAAATCCGTGAATGAGCCATCACGTGACGCACCTCTTCTGCATCATGTCATCAACTTTGCTTTCAGCGATATTTGCTGCGCTGTTCGTGTTCGAGGGCAATTGTGGATTGAGTGGAGGTGGCTTCTGCTGCTTCTCCTCTATGACAGTGAGGTCCACATAGTGATATTTCGATTCGCCGCGCACACCAAGTCTTCTAGTCTGCACATTTGGGAAGATGATGCGCACAAGCTTGCCAAAGGAAGCAGGATTCAGAACAGACACCCGTTCTGTTCCGCACTTCTCTGCATAGCAGCAGTACACACGATCACGCCGCACTGAGCCGCTGCTCTTGCGGCAGTTCTCCTTCAGCCTAGACTGTCATGAGCAATTTATTCCTATGCATAGAACTGCAATAGACAAATCTTACCAAATCATCGCAAAGACTTGTTTGACTTTCTCAGCCTTGCCTCCAGCCCCTTCATGCTTCAAGACTTCGGCTGCCATTTGCTTCAGCGAATACCCCTCATATTGCCGGAGCAGTTTGCGCAATTCGTTGTCGTTGGCTAGCGACGAGCTGGACCCCTTCTTTCTCTTCGCGCCGGCCTCGGAGATATCATTATCCTCCAGTACATGCTCAGGCACATGGTTCTCGATTCCACTGTCATACATGGCTGTATATTGGGGCATCGGCACGCCCGCCAACCCATGGCTTGGTAGACCAGAAGGGATGGAGTGGTGTGACATATGGTGACCATGCATTGCATGACTGGGGAATTCTTCTGCCCTGGGCATCACAGCGTGGTGAGCATCCTGCATGGTCGGATCGAGGGACGCTCCGTTCACAGGGTGCGACAACTGTTGGCCAAATCGCATGATGATATCCTCCGGGTTACCGCCGAATACATTGTGACCAGCAGTGGGTTGGGTGGGCAGGAACTGGGAAAAGCCATCGGCAAGCTGTTGGTCTTGGGTCTGCTGGGTCGTGTTGGAGTGGATGCTAGCCGTCGAGCCTCTGGACCGCGGGCGGCGACTGTTTCTGGATACTACGGTTTCGGAGCGTGATCTCATGAGATCAGCCGTCCCGGGGCGACTGTGAGATGCTACTATTTGGGTTGCTTGGGAAGCGGCGCTCGAAGATTGGGAGGCCGCTCGGGCTGCGGTTCCTGCAAGTTAGCCGGCAGTCCAACGTACAGCAGATGGGGAGGGGAGGCAATCAAGGTCTCCAGGTGCGGAGAAGGTCAGATGGAAGCAGACACGTCGCCTGCAGGAGGGAAGGCAGCTTCTTACCCATCTCAGGAGGCATCTCTTTCTCTTTTAGGATCTGCTACGCTGTGCAGTGTCTGTCTGGGTTTCCTTGTTGCTGGGTGAGAGACGATCGGTAACCACGGGCAATAGCGTCTGTTTTGATCCTTCACGGAGCCACCCTCGACCGCACGAGGTCCACACCGCAAGAAGGACAGCAAAAACGTGAACCAACGGAGCTAGAAGTTGATGAGTTGTCGTCAAGGCATCAAGAGGTGTTGTCGAGCTGAAACAGGCTGGCTATGGAAGGCTCATAGCGGCAGTGTCCAGAAGGTCGAAGTGTGGTGTTCGAAGGAGGATAAACAGAGAAATTGGTTCCTCAAGCAACGACCGGGCGCTTGTTTGGGTCACGCATCACGTGGTGCTTACCTAATTGGCATTCCTCGTCACAAACAAACAGTAACTACAAGTATGTACTGCCGACCTCCTCGTGTTCCGCAAATATATATATGGGTACCTTTATAGTAAAACTACGTACTGATCCTTAAAAACAGGGATATTCTACATTCTTATCTCTATAATAGCCATTATTATACCCTTTTGCTGGCGACATCTTCTAATTGACCGACCTGTGTTCATATAACAAAGCCATCGGTCAGTCACATCAGCCGCGTTAGATTATCTAAGCTGAGGCTCGTGACTTCACCGGCCACGTCTAGTCTAGTCTAAACACCAAACAACAGAACTTCTTGCTTTATACTTCCATCTCCACCCAAATGATACTATCTCAACCACCATGTCAAACCTTTCCCACTCACCTATATGTGAATCTAAAAAGCTACGAGGAAGTAATAGCGAGATAGCCGATGAAACTGATCAATTCTTCTATAAATCTAACTGGTATCGCTTGCAAAACAGTGGTATCGCCAAATGCCGCTAAAATAAAACCCATATCAAGAAAGTGTGGGGAAGAATCAAACATTTACTTCACCAGTCCCACTTCACCTTTTTTTTTTCAAGTCCTTTCTCTCCCTAGTTGCCGTTGGCTTTGGCCTTGAGTCTCCTTTCGCGGGCATGTCGCCAGCCAGGACCCCATCGATCTTCGACGTACAGCAACGGAGTCATCACGAGGGTGATGCCGGCAAGCAAGAGGAAAGTATAATCCGGCTTCAAGGCGTCCAGGATAGGTTGCACGATAGCCACACCGCCAGCTCCAAGCAGGCACCGCATCAGATTGTTCACTGCTGTCGCACTGGCGCTAGCACCTGGGTAAAGATCGATGACCAGGGCGCTGTTGATGGTGAAGAGTCCTGTTGAGCAGAACGCAATGAAGTACTGCAGAATGATAGGCACCGCCAGATGTGTCCGCAAAGACACGCCGTACAAAGCAACTGTCACGATGAAGATCGCAATCACCCACCAGGTATTGCGCATCCGGGCGACCTCAATGGGGAAGTCGGGGTGTGATTTCAGATTGACACGTGTGCCTGCCGGATAACCGTGTTTCTCACAATATTCGCGTTCGGTAAGACGGTGGTTGTAATCCATAAGGTAGCCGACCAGATAAGAGCCAGACATGCATCCAAAGCCTACCAGTGCATGAGCGATCATTCAGGCCAAGTGTCGGAGGGGATCATAAAACTTACCATTGCCTAGGAAAGTGAGTCCAATATCCAGGGATGACAGGCCGTACACTTCGCTGAAGAGGTCGGTGGTACTGGATGTCACCATACTCCACACTGTGTACACGATACTTCCAAAGAACAGGGTGATGAAAACGTCCTTTTCGACGAGGAATGTCAAAGGAGCGAAAACAGACTTCCAGCTGGTTTTGGTCTTCTTCGCTTCCGGTTGCGCTCCCTCGACAACCCCCGTCTGGCCGGTGATCGTGTAGATGAAGGGCTTATGAATGCCATTGAGCTTCACAGTACCATTTCCAGCAATTGGCCTCAATGTCTCCGGAAGAAGCACCAGAATGGACAGGAGACTCACGCCCCCAGCGATCGTGAGGAACCAAAAGATAGATCGATATCCGAGATACTGGGTGAAAATGCCGCCGAAAACCGGCCCGATTCCCTGTCCAAGCATGCGAACTTGGTTCCGTCAGCTTAACCATCCAGCAGGCAAAGAGATGTTTTCTTACCTCCACCGAAGATACCCACCAAGCTACCTCTTTCTTCCGAGTTTGTGATATCACCAATCACTCCAGCTCCTGAGCTTGGTTAGCAAGATGCTATGCTAGGCTGTGAGATCGCTCTTACCGATTGAGATGGTGGCCGCGCTACCAGCAGCCTGCAAGGCTCGGAAGGCCATGAGCTCACCATATTTCTTGGATTCGGCCAGAGCAATATTGGCTACGAGGTAAACAATGAATGTTCCAATAAAGACAGGCCGTCTACCTGTGGCGTCTGACATGGAACCCCAGAAGCTGGGAGCGAGGCCTTGGACGATCATGTACACCGTGATGGTGAGTGTTGCGAGCGACATGCTGATGTTGAGGGACTATCATGGTACAGTCAACATGTCGGGTCCAGGAAGGTATGGAGCCGAAGTACTTACTTTCGAGACATCGTCCAGGGCAGGGAAGTAAATGTTCGACGAAAGCGGAGAAAATATGGCGGCGAGGGAGACGATGCAAACCATTTGCAGCTTGCGAGACCGTGTGAAGATATGATGCGGTGGCTTCTCGGATGACTGAGCCTCGAGGGTCGAAGGCTCCGGAGAGAGGGATCCCTTATCGGAGTCACTGTCTCTAGGGGTGACCTGTGGTACGGGGACCTTTTCAAGGTCTGATCTTGATGAAGACGTGGTTGAAGACATGATTGTGGATATGACTCGGGGGCCAGCCTCGAAGCACGTTGGCAATCTGTGAACCACCTTGGAGAGGAATATCAAAGCTGAGATTGCAAGACCAGAAGTGCGAGGCCAATGCACTTTATGTTCCGGAGTTTTATAATTGATCTGGCACTGGGCCAAAACATCTTCGAAAACTCGATTAAAAAGCAGATGCAGGATTGCTCCACTGCGGAGCAACTTGGACAGACGGGGGGCTATCCATCATCAATGACCTTCCCAAAGCGGGCAAATGTGGGTGGCAAGAGCCGGTGTTATCGCCAAGGTATGAACGGAGGCGTGGGTTTAGGAGTTTCTCTTCGGCCGGTCTTACTTGGCGACCAGTAGTCTAGGTCACATCCGAGAGAGTCCAAGCCGTCGGGCAGCCGACGAAGAAAGAGGAAAAAAAATAAAATTGAAAGGACAAAAGGGCGGAGCTACCAAGATCTGCATACATGACGTGGGCCCGGCGTGGTGATGAAATTCCAGAACAAGCATGCTTTCCAGGCCATCCTGGACTACGACTAGCGCCTGCACCTCAAGAGCTGACGGATTTAGTCAACTTAGCATACAGATTTCCAGCGAATGGTGTGTTTGAAGGACCGGGCACGCCTGTCATGCGCAAGGGTCTAGATGGAAGCGGAGCCCGTGATAAGGGACCTGAGCAGGCTATTCAGTGGCGCCGTGGCGGAGCGTTGGGCTACATGGTATGGAGTAGATAGGCCGTCGACTCTTCTCAGCCAACATCTCCCACATGTGTTGACGGAGAAGGCTGTCTCCCACGCAGAAGCTAAGCTGTGATCAACACGGAGAGGCCCGATGCAACGCGAGACGGCAAGGCAGGTCATCAATTGACGACTCAGGGCGCCAGGGTCCCTATCCCCCCTCTTCAGGAGGAGTAGTTGTAGGAAACAGGGAGCACGCACGCGCACCAGTATGAGCAATCTGAGATCAGCCTGATTGGCGAACTGCTCAGGTGTAGTGGGTTACTATGGATCTCGGGGATCTACATCAGGCCCATACGCACTAAGAAGGGGGGTGTGGGAGGATGATTGCATGGGAGGCGAGGACCAAAAAAATCGAGTGCGACGCCCAGACAACGAAATTTCTCGGGATGGATCCTTGACAAGCTGGCCAGCCTCGCTGGGCTGGTTCCACCGTGGCTGCAGATTGCGGAATTGGGGGTGGAGTGAAGCTATACCAAGACATCCTGAGAGAGCTCCCACGGGAGTCGCAAACCACAACTCCACAGGTAAGGTGCACCTGATTGGGGTCAGTGCGGGAGGTCTACGTAACAGTTGGTAAGCTTAAATATGAGACAAGTAGAAATTGCCATCAGGGGAGGTGGATAGGGAGAAAAGGAGTAGCTGCGCAAACAGGATCACAGTGGAAGTGAAGCAAAGGAAATACAAGATGGGGGGATTTCAACAGGGAGGGATGCATAATAATAGAAAGTGATGACGAAGATGCCGTGAGGATTTGAGGCACCAATGCATGTAAATCACCAAAACGGATAGTGTAGGGAGGTGTATGGAGTGTCGGAACACGCAGAGCAAGAGGGTCTGAGACTGATTGATCGCAATAGTGTGGTTGACGACGTAGATCGCGGATGGAGCAAGATGAGACCTTGAACTGGATCTCCACCAACTTTCTCCTCTTCCTCCGTGGGACCTCCGTTCTACTATCTACTACTAACAGTACTAACTGTCGACAGGAATAACTGTGCTGAAGGGCTAACCTCACTAGTAGCTGTTCATCAGCCCCCCGAAAATCAAATTCGATAGATAATAATAACGACAGCGGAACAATTTGCTCTGCCATCATGCTAACTATGTAACCGAACGACGACTACATATTTCACCGAATATTCTCCTCTCCCTTTCATCTCCTAAGCGACAACAATTATAACTTATGCCAAGGATCACAAAACAAAACATAAAAAAAAGGAATCTTTTGCCAAGAGCATACCCTAATTCTTCCTTGATAAGAAGGTTAAATACTACTACTAAATCAGCACTAAAACTACCCATTCCTTCCTTCCATCCTCACTGCGTCGTCCTGCACTAGCGCCGGAACCGCGAACTAAACAAGCAAATCAGGGGTCTCAAGCACACCATAACGTCCCTTTTTCCTCTCTTTTTGGCCCCCCTCTCTCTTTTTTCTCTTTGATGATCATCGTAAACCGAGTGATCCGGCAGTAGTGAGCGGATATCATAATAAAACAAAAATGATCTTATTTTTTTCAAATCATTATTCATCTTATTCTTATTACTATCATTTGGGCATCACTATCGTGACCACTGTTCGTACCCTATTATATAACTAAACTACTTCAAGGCAAACCACAAAGGATCAATATCTATCCATCCTACAATCTAACTAACTACTATGATTATAGACTAGTGGGTGGCTCAGCAGAGATATTTCTTCAACTAGTAACAGTAGCTTCTTAAAAGTGATTTATTTATCTACTTCCGGCTCACACTCAGACCTCCCACCCCCCTCCCGAATCACCAATTCCGACTGGTTAAAGTTCCCTGCGAAAGTGGAGGCGATGATCTACGCCGGCGGCCGCCACTTGAGACGGGCGGTCAATCGGGAGGCGTCCACTGTTTATCGAGTCTAGTTTGTTTGGGCTGGTTCTGTCGTCTTGTTTCTTTCTTGGCGGTGGTTCGGATGGCTGATGTTTGAGGAGGTGTGTGTTGTGTTGTGTTGATTTGTGTTGATTTGTGTTGGATTATGTGTTGTTGTGTTGAGACGGTGAGGATATTAATTCTTCAACAACCCTCGTAGAATTTATGATTCATGCAGTGAGTATCGACTATTCTTCGTATTCAATGCCACCACCATTACTGTGGAGAGTACCTTCTGGACCGCCATCGGGATCTAGACAGGAGCCGACTGAAGAAAAATTAAATATAATAAAATAAATAAAATAAAACCATAATCATAATTCAATTAAATAAATAAATAAATAAAAATGGGATAGACTAGGACTAACTAGGTTATTGTTTTCACGGCGCGGCCCTTGTTCAACCAACTCAATTCGATCCGGTATCTTCCGTTCTTTGCCTTGCCTAGAAACTCTACATCTAGTAGTTGTGTAGAATACTTGCGGTTAATCCGTCATTATGCACTTACATATTTAGTACATGTCAGGACCTGCAGATAAAAGAAAAAGAAATGAGCAGAAGGGAAGAAGCAAATTTGAATATTTATTCATTACTTTTGTGCCTTTGTCAACTTACTCATTCTCCTTTAGCGAGGTTCAACTAACTAACTAGCTAGCTACTAACTTCTTACTGTAATCAATGATCCCGCTCCCACCCTCCGTTTGTGGCCAAACCTGAGAACCAGTCAGATTGCACAGCCCGGGCGAAGTATGTATGCATGCATGCCTCGCTGCATGCTTACACGACCGGTTCTGCCACACAGTTTAGATACCGACCTGTTGTGTCACTATCTTTCGGTTCTGACACGACAAGACTCTTGGCCTAAGGCCAAGAAAAGCCCAGGAGTAAGAAAAGCCCAAGAAGAACAACTAAAAACTAGAATTGGTCGGGATTGTATGCAGCCAAGACAGCACGAGAGAATACAAAGTAGAAAATCTTGCAGGGCCTTGATCTTGTCGTTGGTGTTATTGTTGTTGTTCTCGACCTGTCTATCTATCTGTCTGTCCGTCTACCATACTGCAGTACGTATCAATTGTTGGTTAGGCTGCAATCGGTGATTGTCATGACATTCTTGCGCGCATCTGCTAAGTTAGTAGGATGTCGTCACATCAATATCACTATACCCTAGTCATCACAACCACTAGCTAGATAACTATCTAGTATACGTCTACAGTAGCAGCATGACAGACCTAACCTAGCACTACTACTATCAACAAATTCAAGAAATAATATACATATATGCACTTTATCTATTTTTAATACCCGCAAGGTTTGCGCAAGTACAACACTGTCATCGTCATTCTTATCTTCAAGCTCGAGCACCCAACAGCCCCGACAGATCAGATCAATTAACATACTTGGTATAGCGTATATGTATTCTTCACATGGGACCTGGCAGACACATATACCTTTCTCCTCTTTCCCACAAGCTCTCTCTCTCTCTCTCTGCCTATCATTTGCAAAGTACTTGCTTGACGTGCCGATATCTGAGACATCCCCATCCATCCATCATCCTTCCAAACTTCCATATGCCCGTTTGTAACCATTCACATAACAATGATAAAGATAGAGACACATACCCTAAACACACAGACACACACACACACAAATAAATAAATATACATAATACGCAGATAGATAGATAGATAGACAACCACCCCTGCTAGTAACTCTTCACTAATCCTGCACCTATATGTCTTGGCTGCATCCCGAGAGGAGGGGCAATTAATTTCTTCCCTTTTTGCTTGTCCCGTTTCCCTCCCCCTCCCCTCTTCGCTTTTCTTCTGTTCGCTTCGCTTCCAAGTACGCAATAAAACGCACGGGAAAATAATCCCTGTCTGTCTTGCCGATGCCGACAAAAAGGAATTATCTATTTATCTATTTAGTCTACCTCGGTAAGTTGCTCGGTATGGTGTTTTCCCCGTCGGAAGGAGGGGGTTTGTGCACAGTAGATGCTTTCTTTTCTCTCTCTCTCTCCAACTATAGAATAAGAAGTGGGAGTGGTGTTACACAGACGACTTATCTATTTAGACTGTCAAGTCTATCAATCTATACTTATTTCTATGCTTTATGTTAACTTTCAATAGGATGGGGATATTTCTTCTGCTCATATACTAGTATAAGTATATCTATTGAAGTTAAGTAGTAAATGCACCAGTATCTGTCACTCTCCACCCGGCACCTCCTCTTCAAACCCATCACAAGCCACAAACTAAACAACAATCCAACCACCTCAATCACTAAAATCCAGGGTATTCCCCCCACAACCCGAGACCCAAGAGAAATACGACATCGGGAAGCCGACGGACAGACCGGCATGCAGACAGAGCAGACACACGGGACAGGGGATGTTTCAGCTGCTAGCTGTTTAGTTAACAGATTGGGCCGCAAAGAACAATAAGCCAAGAAAGTAGCTAAGCCATCGATATTAATTGAGAGACATTAGTATCCCGGGATATGACCCCCAAGACGTGGCTAACTAAAAAGTACTACGTACACAAGTAAAAAGTAGCGTAGCTAGTACGATAGTCTAGACCAGGACCCCAACCAAGCATGCACGATTGCATAATCCCAATAAACAGCAGACGCGATAACAACAGAGAAACATGATTGATTGGCCTTACAAGGTCGATGGGGGTAGATGATGTGCACAGCCTTGCTCTCTAGGTACTCACATCACTAGCTGAAGTATATTCTTGTTGTTGTGCGCTGAATAATGATTGATGATGGAAGTGATTGTCTGTCCCCGGCTGCTTGAAGCGGCAAGTATCATCAATCCATCGGATAACTCCTGCTTCTTGTTTGCTGGTCCCGGCCCGGTGCCAAGCCCCAGCATTCCCGAAACATGGGCTATCTGCTCGGCCACACTGGCTGGGAGGATTCCGGGTATGTCCGATATTCCGAGTCTTTTTGGTTTAGTTGGTCTGTAAGTATGTGTCTGTGTGTGCGTGCTTGGTGAGAAGGTTTTCAAGGTGTGTCTTCAGTCATCCAGTCTAGTCCAGTCTAGTCTTCAGGCAACCATCCTTCAGCGACTAGGCTTCTACTTAGGCGGGCTTGCACGTTGGCAACTCCATTTTATTGAGTTTGGACCCTGCCATGCTGGGTAGTACCAGATTCATCTCTTTAATCTACTTGCAGGATTTCTGCTACGGAGTCCGCAGGTTGCAATAACTACTGTGTAGATCATGACTCCTACTAGACATCAAAGCAAAGCAAGAAAGAAAACTTCAGACGAAATTTACACAAGTGAACCTAATTACTTCCTTGCATCTCTAAACATAGGAGATATATCGACGAGAAAAAAAGATGAGAAAAATGAGACCAGATATAAGAGACAAAAAGTACAGTGTGGCCGCCATGGCTCGGACATAGAAAGGGAGTCGTCTAATAATAGAGGGATGGAGGGGAGGGGTAGAGTCAAAACTCCCGCCCATACTGGGCGAATAACTCTGGTGAGTTCAACCCAGGAACCGGCAGGGTTCAAAGAAATGTCTCCGCCTGCGTGCAGATACTGTTATCATTTCGTCTAGACCAGGTCCCTCTTGACGAATTCGTTCAGGAGGGCCTTGCCCAGGGAAGCGGGGCTGCGCTCGACAACAACACCAGCCGCCTCGAGAGCGGCGATCTTAGAGTCAGCGCCACCCTTGCCGCCGCTGACGATGGCTCCGGCGTGACCCATACGGCGGCCCGGGGGAGCGCTAATGCCGGCGATGAAACCAACGGCGGGCTTGTTGTACTTGTTGTTGGCCTTGAGGAACTCGGCAGCATCCTCCTCGGCGCTACCACCGATCTCACCAATCATGATGATACCGTCGGTCTCCTCGTCCTCGAGGAAGATCTTCAGGCAGTCGATGAAGTTGGTGCCGGAGAAGGGGTCACCACCGATACCGACGACCAGGGACTGACCAAGACCAGCCTGGGTGGTCTGGTTGACGGCCTCGTAGGTCAGGGTACCGGACCGAGACACAATACCGATACGTCCACGCTTGTGAATGAATCCAGGCATGATACCAATCTTGCATTGGCCCTACACATCGCAAATTTCACCATTAATATCTTGACCCCTGTCCAAAAGGATCGCCTAGTGGTTTTTGGATGCGACTTACAGGAGCGATGATACCAGGGCAGTTAGGACCCACCAGACGGGTCTTGTTCTGCGTCTTCAGGATATCGGTGATACGAACCATGTCTGGTTGATTGTTGGTCAGTCCTACACCCAACATGCAGAGATCGTCGACGCTAAGTCATGGCTAATAAACATACCGTGCTGAGGGATACCCTCGGTGATACTATCCCGGTTGTTAGCACATGCTGGGTTCTTCTATCGTCATTGAGAAGGAGTCGCCTACCAGACAGCCAGAGGAATTTCGGCCTCGATGGCCTCCTCGATACCCTTAGCGGCCAAGGGGGGGCTAGAGTCATGGAATTAGCAAACGATCCTTCTTTCCTCGATTAAGACACCGGATGCATACGGGACGAAGAGAGCAGTAGCGGTAGCTCCAGTCTCCTTAACGGCCTCGCTCACGTTCGCGAAGACGGGACGGTCAAGGTGCATCGAGCCGGCCTTCTTCGGGTTGGTTCCACCAACGACCTTGGTGCCTAGCAGTTGTGAGTTTCCCATGTGAAACCGCCGGAGACACCTATCTAATTGGTGCAGACGTAGGAAGAGATAATACCATAGGCGATAGCTTGCTCAGCGTGGAAACTGCGGAAAGACGAAAAATGGCAACGTCAGCATGTCATGCATGATAAACAGCGTTCCCTGCGGATCGGGCAAAAAAGACGTACGTTCCCTGCTTTCCAGTGAAACCCTGGAAGATAACCTTGGTGTCTCCGTTAATGCGAAGGTTGTTCACAGTCTCAGCGTAAGCCGGGCTGGCCGAGGCAGAGTATGCCCGGCGCTGCGTGGCAGCAGCATTGCGAAGGGCAGCGACGGTGTTACGGCGGACGGCCTGCATGGTTGTTTGAGGGAAAGGAAGAAACCCGGTAAGGGGAGATCGGAAAAGAGGGGAGAGGTGTGAAAGTGAAGCACTACGAAGGTGCAAGAGGGTTCGTGGTTGAAGATAGAGAAGAGAGAAGAGAGTAGCCGTTCAAACGCGCCGGACAGATTCGCTTTGGGGAATTTCGGGACAAAGCTTTAAGCGGATCCGAGTTGTCACGGGCGGTCGGTTGCCTCCCTCGGCCTCGCTGCTCTTTTTTTCCTGTTGCCGTTGTGCTGTTCCGCCGCATCTCCCCCACATTAACTTAGCTCTACGCTTCTTTCTTCGGTAGTGGCTATCCAAGATCCAGATCTAGACTTTGTATCTTTACTGCTTTGGCTGGTTGATTGATTTTCCTGCTTGTCTTTCCTTTTTCCCGCCCCGTCGCGCAGTTCGCGTGGTGTGCCATTTCACCTCCTTCAAGATGGCGACCGCTACCATGACTATGCCGCCACCCCCCAAGGCTAAGAAAAATGCCAAACTTCCCCCGGAGAATGAACGTTTCATGAGAGCTTGCTCCGATATTGCGAATGCCCTGATCCAAGAATATGAAGCGCAACGCGATCCCAAGAAACCCAAGAGAGATATCAACCTCAACAAACTGCGGGGTCAAGTCGCCAAAAAGCATGCCCTGGCTACACAACCCCCATTGACGGCCATTATCGCGGCCGTCCCTGAGCACTACAAGAAATACATCCTTCCCAAGTTGATTGCGAAGCCCATCAGTATGTCTGCGCCTTGTCTCCCTGCGCGTAACCTTGCTAACACACTCTGCCAGGAACCTCGTCCGGTATCGCGGTTGTCGCGGTCATGAGCAAACCCCATCGTTGTCCCCATATTGCCTACACCGGAAACATCTGCGTCTACTGCCCTGGTGGCCCTGATTCCGACTTTGAGTACTCTACACAGTCCTATACCGGATACGAGCCGACCTCGATGCGTGCGATCCGCGCCCGGTACGATCCGTTTGAGCAGGCCCGAGGACGTGTGGACCAGATCAAGTCTTTGGGTCACAGCGTGGACAAGGTGGAGTACATCATCATGGGTGGAACGTTCATGTCTCTGCCGGAGGACTACCGTGAGTCGTTCGTGGCTCAGCTGCACAACGCGCTCAGTGGATATCAAACGGACAATGTCGACGAAGCGGTACAGGCTGGTGAGATGAGTAACGTGAAGTGCGTGGGTATCACAATCGAAACAAGACCGGACTATTGTCTCGACCAACATTTGAGCAGTATGCTCCGCTACGGATGTACCAGATTGGAGATCGGTGTCCAGAGTCTGTATGAGGATGTCGCCAGAGACACGAACAGAGGTCACACTGTCGCGGCCGTCGCAGAAACATTCAAGCTCGCCAAGGATGCCGGCTTCAAGGTCGTCAGTCATATGATGCCGGATCTGCCCAACGTGGGCATGGAGCGTGACCTGTTCCAATTCCAGGAGTACTTCGAGAACCCGGCTTTCCGAACGGATGGTCTGAAGATCTACCCCACGCTGGTCATCCGTGGAACTGGTCTGTACGAGCTATGGAGGACAGGTCGCTACAAGAACTACACGCCAAACGCCCTGATCGACCTGGTCGCCCGCATCCTCGCTCTGGTGCCCCCGTGGACGCGTATCTACCGAGTCCAGCGTGATATCCCCATGCCCCTGGTGACCTCGGGAGTTGAGAACGGCAACTTGCGCGAACTGGCCTTGGCACGCATGAAGGACTTCGGAACTACTTGCCGCGACGTACGGACCCGTGAAGTCGGTATCAACGAAGTCAAGAACAAGATTCGCCCATCCCAAGTCGAACTGATCCGCCGTGACTACACAGCAAACGGAGGCTGGGAGACATTCCTCGCCTACGAGGACCCCAAGCAAGATATTCTGATCGGTCTGCTGCGTCTGCGCAAGTGCAGCCCAACCCACACCTTCCGGCCCGAGTTTACCGGTCAGCAGACCAGTATCGTGCGCGAGCTGCACGTGTACGGATCCGCCGTTCCTCTCCACGGACGTGACCCGCGCAAGTTCCAGCACCGCGGATTCGGAACCCTGCTCATGGAAGAGGCAGAGCGGATTGCCCGCGAGGAGCACGGCAGCACGAAGATCAGTGTTATCTCTGGTGTCGGTGTGCGCAGCTACTACGCTCGTCTGGGATACACTCTCGACGGACCGTACATGTCCAAGATGCTCGACCCGATTGAAGACGAGGAGTTTTAAGCGACTGTCAACAGACAAAACTACTTATGACTGTGAATGATGCGCATTGTTGCAGCGCAACAACAACAAAATTCACTCGAAACACAAAAGTCTTCTTTCTATCTTCCGTTCTCTCAATCATCTGGTTATCTATCTGCATGCGGCGTTGCACGGGGTTGGTTCTCCATTTATGCTGTTATTCAGGGGAGCAGTAGCGAAATCGGTATATACCAAAAATGGGCGGGATTAGAGAACCTTGCATTGTACATATGGCGCATGAGCCGATTTGCTTGCCTACTACTACTACTACTACTACTATCTTTATGAGGATGAATGATACATGTCACATGTGTTTCTGCACTTTGAGCCTATCTGTTACAGATGGCACTTGATAGTACTACTCGAAACGAACTGGACAGTAGAATACGCTGATGGATGAAGGACGATGGATTGATTGTAACTGCGAACACACACAAGTTCTATTCGAACAAAGACTATATACATATACAACCCGCAAATACACCAGAAAAGTACCGTGCAAGAAAAAAAATCAATCGATCCAAACATCACATCACATCAAAACTGAAAGCTAATAATAATCAATCGATCAATAATCCAATGCCTTTCCGGCTTTATGATAGACAAGCGAGGATGGTGAGTGAGCCTCCCACGATCAAATTGTCATACGTAGCACAGCACACGCAGACAATATGGTCATTCCTTTCCTTTCCCCTCTTTAACTTCCAGAGGAAGTATGCCCTCCTGGAATAGGAGATATGGTACATCTAGCGATGATACATCCGCATCTGCATCCATACCCCTCCTCTTTCTCCAGCAAGACGACGAAGCGACGCAATCCACCCTAAGCCAACCTCGAATTCGCAAAGCAATGTTGTTGAATATCCTTTAACTCAACGATATAGCACCGCCCCTCCGGGCCCTCATGTGCAAGTAAGCCTGGAAAGCGCAGAACACGAAGAAAGCCTATACGATTAATCAATCGGTTAGCAATCCATCGTTTCTCTTCCTCTGTCTTCCTCTTCTTGTCTCGCCCATTCCAATCCAAAAATGTAATAATACGGGGCATCAAACATACAATATACACCAACACGGCCGTGAAAATCGAAGCTGCGACCGCGGCGCCATCTTCAGGTTCGCCTTCGGAGCCAGTGAAACCGGGGTGTTCGCTCTGTTCCATGACTCTTTATCAGATTACTGCTTCTTTTGGGCGATAGAG
The DNA here is from genome assembly GCF_003344945.1 of Aspergillus welwitschiae. NCBI lineage: Eukaryota > Fungi > Ascomycota > Eurotiomycetes > Eurotiales > Aspergillaceae > Aspergillus > Aspergillus welwitschiae. The sequence goes on along the minus strand of NW_020798704.1, from coordinate 732,730 downwards.
GAAATTTGATACGGTATAAAACGCACCTTGTATAGCGATCCCAAAACGGAGAGGATAACGATGGCGAAGACGGAGATGACCACGCTATTCAATGTCCTTGTATTAGCTAGCTAGTTCTGGAGTTGCGCTGTATTGATATGATGCGGACGTACCAGGACCATGCGTTTAGGGCTGAGACGACAGGCTTCATCTTGAAAGGTATGATATGGTTGGAGCAACCTCGGGGGTGAGAGAGGGAGGAAGAGTCGGGAGTGGCTGGCTGGCGCGGCTCGGGTGGTTGACGATGATACGCTTTCCGATGAGATAATGGAACGTGCGGCCTAGTGATGGGATGTATCGGTTGCTGACACGGATAAAGGAATGATGGAACTTGCAGTTTGCCTGTCCAGGCTGCCGTTGAGAGGGGGGATGAGGCCGTTGATGTCGTTGGATGATGTCGAGGATCGCAGGTGCCGGTGGAGACCTCCGGTGTGTTGGCGCTAAGCTGTTTTGGGGCGGGCGGTTGTGTGTCGAGACTTGTTGTCCGCGTCATGGTGTTGCACTCGATGGTTATACTTTGTCCCGTCAGGGGAGTGAGTCTTTCAGTGATTTACATGAAGGAGGTGTTTATTCATATCGTGTGCATGTGTTTTCCTTTTTTTTTTTTTTTTTTATTTTTCGTTCTTTTTTCTTTTTAACACTTTAGTTTCATTCATGTCCTCAGTATTGACTGGAATATATATACATCATCTGCCATGTCTCATGTCTAAAATTTTGACCACGATTTCGTTCAGTTACTCAACAACCACACCCTAGTGCGCCTTGTTCCATTCTATACACTCATCAAACGTTACCCCGGAACCACCAAAGATATCCAACGCACTTCCAATCGTCAAATCTACCTTCCCTTGGCTGCTGACGTGAACCTTCTCCAGATCCTGAAGATTCCGAGCACCTCCGGCATAGGTGATAGGGATCGTGCACCACTGGGACAGCTTGGACACGAGCTCCTCGTCAACGCCCTGTTGCAGACCCTCGACATCTGCGGCGTGAATGAGGAACTCGGAACAGTAGGGCTCCAAGAGTGCAATTGATTCTGCCTCTGTTAGTTGTACTGAGGCAATCATTGACAGCAGAGCAAGAAAGAGGATGTGTAGTAAAAACAGAGCAAGCAAAACCACAACAACAAAGCATCAATTTCAATTCCAGAATTGCTTACCTTGAGTGATCTCCATCTCAGTAATCGTCTGCCAGCGATTCATAGCCACAAACCACGTATTACCCTTCTTCCTGCAGCTCAGATCCAAGACCAGCTTAGACTTATCACCATCCAGCGCAGCAAGAACGGACTGTAGCCGCTCAAGGGAGAATTTGCCCTCCGGGAAGAGGAACGATGTGATGATAACCTGCAATTGCAACATCAGCCATCATACTGCGCAACAACCACACAACCACCAAGCCAAAGCAATACCCAACAACCCAACCCCCGTCCGTCCCCCATCCATCCATACACACCAACAGAATAAAACCTAGAAGAAACAACTAACCTTCTCAGCTCCCATGTCAATCCAATACTTCGCATTCTTATCCGTAATCCCCCCCGCAACCTGCAACCCAGCAGGCCAAGTCCTCAACGCCTCCTTAGCAGCCTCATCGTTCCCGGGCCCAAGCATAACAACATGCCCGCCCCTCAAATCATTCTTCCTGTACAATTCTGCATAGTGGCTGGCCGGCAACTTCGACACATAATTCGTCTTCAGGTCCGCTGCAACACTGCTCAACGTCCCGCCCACTATCTGCTTCACCTGGCCGGAGTGTAGATCAATGCAGGGACGAAATTTGGTCATTTTTATGAGATTCTCCACCACAATGCTTGCTCAATTGATTTCGTATGTCTGATTAGTACTGATGTGAATGAATGAACTCCATCCATTCCCCCCGCGGTTTTGTGGAAATCCGACGAGGGGTTGCGCGGGTTATCTTATCTACACGTGATATAAATCATGGTTTGGAGGTAGATGGGTTACATAAGCGGCTGGATTACGGCAAAGTCGTCACTTATCGCGCGCATTATTTTTTTCCGCCGGGACGGTGGTCGGTCGTTCAGCATTTAATTGTTTGTTTTACCAGCAGCAGCACAAGGAATTGAAAATGGTTGGAAAGCGCAAGAGAGACGCTGCTGTTGTCTCCAGGACTACGAAGGTGGATGAGGAGGAGGAGAGGACGACGTCACAGACTGCAACGACTGATGCGTCTGCTGCGGACGTTTTTCGCAAATTCTTTGAAGCGCAGTTTCAACCGTTGGAGGTGCCTGGGGGCCAGGTGACTCGCAATGATGAGTCGGATGAGGAAGAGAGTGAGGACGAGGACTTTGAGGAGGCATCTGAATCGGGCTCTGATTGGGATGGCCTTTCCGGAGAGGAAGATGAGGCTCCGGTTGAGGTAGTTGAGCATCGTGATATCAAGAGTCAGGATTTAATGGACAAAAAGGCGCGCAAGGCGTTCATGGTACGTCTACGAGATTTGCTTGTGCTGTCGTGGCTTCTTTACTAATTCGCCTTTACTAGACCTCGAAACCGCCCTCATATTCCGAAGAGCCGAAGCCTGCGAAAAAGAAGGCCAAGAAGGAAAAGAGTGATGACGACGAGGAGGATGCCATGGATGCGGATAATCTGAAGAATAATCTCGCCTTGCAACGGCTTCTGAAGGAGTCCCACCTGCTCGAGTCAGCAAACGAACTTGCGCCAACCGGTAAAAACCGAATCAAGGCTCTTGATCTGAGAATGCAGGAACTGGGGGCAAAGGCGTCTCTGTATAAGCAGAAAATGCCCACAGCGCACAGAAGAGGTATCAAGGAGAAGGCGGACATGAAGGAAGATAGGCGTCGACGTGAAGCCAAGGAGAACGGTATTATTCTCGAGAAGCCCGCACCCAAATCAAATCCAGCCAGCACCAAGCGTCGGGAGCGCGGTGTCGGAGGTGCTTCTATCGGAAAATTTGCGGGTGGTGCTTTGAACTTGAGCAAGCGTGACGTGGCCGCCATTCAAGGCCCGCGCCGCACGACAAAGGGCAAGGGCAGAGGCAGAGGACGTCGTTAGACCTGCCTGAGAGACATGAATGGCAGTACTAGCCACGCCTGACACCACTCCCAGTCAGATCCTTTCATGTCCCGTGCGCGCCCGGAGCGCGGCGCCCTGATTCGACATGGGTTGGTTGTCGACGTATCCTAGCCCCAGTAATTCTTACCGGAAGAGGGGTTGTAGTCTAGTTTCTTTACATGAGGAACTCTCTATCAATCCTTCGCCCTCCTTCTGTCCTTCGGCTGTTTCACTAACACGCCCCGACCCCTTTGTGAAGGTTGACCGCGACCAGAGATGTTGTGATAGGTCGGGAACGAGTCCTCGATGTGCGTCAAGAAAGGGGAGAGCAGAACGATGCGCCCGCTCGTAATGAGGACGTCGAGATGGCCCTGGCGCTCATGCTGGCTGCAGCCTTGATTCAATGCTGAAACTTCTGATTTGCCCACTCAAACCTTATTCTCCGAAACGCCTCAAGACCAGCCTGCAAAGCACGTTCCAATCGCACTAAACTATGCGCGAGACCGAGCACGCTGTTCCGAATACGGTGATATCCCCGAGTCGAGCTAAGGTTTGAGGACGAGACCCCCATTTCTGAGACAACCTATGGTCTTAGGATGTTTGAGAAGGTCGACCGACATGAGAATACCCCAGAGGTTGGCCAGTTTTAGCCGCTAAGTGCCGTCTATAAACAGCTGAAGCACGAGTCATCCTAGATAGATAGATCCTGGAAAGCGTCTAGTCTCTTATCGAGCAAAAAATAGAACGTCTCCATCTCGTATAGATATACGGGGTGAAAGAGTGTCGCATGAACCGACTGTGAACAAGACTTTTAGTACTTGTTAGCTTGATTCCCTAGTGAACTACTATCACGCCCACGTCAGTTCTTTCCAGTATAGCACTCACCAAATGTTGAGTCGTCAAATTCTAGCTTATCATCTGATCAGTCACACTCCTTTTTTTCCCCCCCCATCTCACGCTCGGCCTCGGCTTAAGCCAGCCTAGTAAGGACTAGTAGTTAGCCAGTCTGATATGATTGAGTTTGCCAGTTCTGCGGCTACAAGGCACACCGATCTGCTACTAGCGGATAAACGTCCCACCTTCAGGCAGTTCCTCTGTCTACTATGTATTTAGTTCCAGTGTACCGGGGTACCTGCATGAATAATCCGATAATAATAGGTTAGTGCAAAAGCGGTTCCGTGGTTCCAATTCTCTAGTTCAGGTACCGCTGCCGTGAAGGGGAATGGAGAAGCCGGGAAAGAAGAAAAATAAAAATTGATGCGAATTGCTAAGCGTCAATATTAGTGACCCTTATTGCCATGCATCCATCCGGTTTCGTTAGTCATCTCCCACTAAAATCTGCATGCTCGTGCCGTTGCACGAACCACAATCCATTAGGCGGGACAGGGAGACATCTTCGTCGTTTCAGATTCTGCACGTAACCCTTCCGAGCAGCGTACTTTAACACTTACACCGGAGTCGCTTGGAAATGTCGCTTAGTACGAGTCAGAAGTCCTGAGTCGTGACTCGTGGATACAGGGTGGTTGGTGCCTTCTGAAGAGTCTAGACGATGCCATGCCAGCGGACTCTGTAATCCTTCCGACTGCACTTGGCATTTATCATTCCTTAAGCGGAAGTCTGCCGAATCCCGTATGAAGCTAGAATGGTGTGTATAGCGTGTCGTTGTTGATGACATGATGCAGGTTTGGACTATCAATGTCTAGTGACAGAAATTGCCGCTATATGCTCCTTCATGCAGGAACGTGAAAAAGAATGCGTAACCCCCGCTTTTAGTGCTAATTTATCTTCTTGGCAGCTTGACAATGCGCTAGCTGGTGTGATTAGACCCATCGATATCTTTTTACTTAGAAGACAGGTATGCTGGAGAAAAGGCACCTGTGGTCCTTAGTATTGAGAAGTCGACAATGCGGAGGATCGAGAGACAAGTGTAAGCTAGCTGATCGATCTACGACCTGGGCAGAAAGTTAGTAGAAAAGAAGTGGATTCGCGGACACGGAATTCCAGCTTTCTCCGTTGGTCGCCATACAGCATATAGGCTAATACCGAAACCCGAGGTTTAAACGGCGAGAGGATAAGGCCGCTGATCATCTCCATTTCGATATATCCGGCCATTCCATTTTGTTGACTGGCGGAGCGAGATTCTCCAGGGAGCCAAAGTTGTTCTTTTGGGTCTCGGGAGGTTTGTTAACATGGTTCGCGGATTTATATCAGTTTGTGGGATAGTCTGACTGAAGTCAACAAGCGACTATTGTGTGTGTGCGCGAAATATTGGGTGAAAGAAGCCGACAAAGACCGGCCTACTAACCAACGAACGTATCGGCAATCCGGAAGAGATAGGTGCACCAGGCTGGGAGGATCAGTATGGAGACGGCGCATTCGCTGCGCATTCCACTAAGGACCTGACAGTTAGTTGTAAACAGAACCCGGATGGACGCGACTCTAAGCTCCCCCGCACGTTCTCGAGTCAGGCTGGGAGGTTTCATCTTGGACACTACTCCAGCTTAGCTTCATCGCTAGATACGAGACACAAGCGATCACCAGAATAGGCAGTAAAGATGTAGAAAGATGGACTTAGCGTTGGTCCGGCCTCTGTTTGATCGCCCTGAGCTGCCCATCTCGTATCCCCGACAGGTAGCAGTGCAGGCCGAGTGCGGCACAGGCTCATACAGTAGGAGATATTGCCCGGGTGGCCCTGGCAGTGACGGATGCCGGAACTTGGAACAGTGCTGGACTTTTCTAGATGGTTTCAGGCCGGACGATCAAACCCAGGCCCATTGCACAGAGAGCGGGCCAAGCCTTCCCTTGCTGGAAATGCGGCCTTTCCTCTTCGCAGATGACAGAATAGGTAAGTCAAAGTAGAAAGGCGCTTTTTCTGAACTAACTTACTACTAACCAACTAACTAACGAGCTAATGCCGGCTTTACCAATTGCGACCTTGTGGTCAGCAAGCCGGCAGAGGCGGCCGTAATTTATGGCCCCATTTGGTCTCCATCAAGAACCCCATGGAATCCAGGCACAATTGCCTATTCCGGCTTGGTTGCCACCCCATTAGGGTCTGGAAGGATTCAACCGTCAGGGGAGAGCTTGAGTTTCCAAGGTGTCCTTAGTAGTACCACTTAACCACTTAGCATCTTCGACGGAGTACTACTGGCACTATTTGCTATGCTAACCTTAGTCTCGCCATTCCACCGACTGTTGCTATTGGAATCGAGCCATCCCGACTCCATCTCAATCCCCATTTCTCCGCCGTTCTTCCACTTCCTTTCGCAACTGCTCCGAAGACTATTGCGAGATATCGCGACAACTTACGTAGTCTGCTCCGAAGAGGCGTCCAGACTAGAGACATGGCTCTGAATAACCCTAAATGTGTATGGGTGCAAGCTATCGGCGCCCCCTCGGGCTGCTCGGTCTCTCGGACTTCTCCCAAATGCAGCAACCAGCCTCCGGCATTTTTGACTGGGTCTTCGGAGAATTTATCATGGTTAGCAAGGGGTCTCTTTCCACCGACCCTGATCGATGACAGTGCTCAGATATCAGCCTGTCTATTTTTGTGTTTTCTTGGTGGTCCCTGACCTCTCCTGACCGGCATGGCATACCCATGATGCAGCCCCCCCTTTTTTTGTTGCCCAGCATACGCAGTCGTTGCAGTCTGCACAGTGCACGGTGACTATCTCTGTAGCTTTCTCTTTCTTTCTCTGTGGACATTCAGAATTCGGCCGAAACTGTGGAGTAGACTACTAACTTACATAAAGATCTTGACGATCGGGCCAATGACCGCCTGACAATTCCGGCACCGCTGCACTAAGTATGCCTCTATGGCCAGCATACCGACTATACTAGCAATCTTTAACCTCCCTGAACGGGCTGAAGTGGAGGAAGTAAAGGGGGCAATCATGGCCTCACCGCACACTTCGGACTGACTTTCGGAAGACACATCCTACCATGGACCACAAGAATTGGGCTCATAAGGCTTGGCGACTAAGCTTCGCCGTTTTCGCATCCATCCTTCGGATTGCGCAGATCACCCCTGATGCTCAACGTCCTGACCGTATGATGGCATGCTCCGGGGATGAACCGGCTAGACCTCATTTTTCGCAACATCGCCTTTTTCTCTCATAGTAACTAGCAAACAATCGATTTCAGATTTGTCATTGTCATCGCGTTGAACAAATGGGTTAGCTCGGGTCACGAAACATGGATTGCGACTTTACCCGCGCTTGTTTCCTATCCTGCTACAATGATTCAGCCTGGTATGTGACTAGGGCGATCATTATGTCATTTCTGACATACCAGTGATAATATCATCAGGCATCTATGAATTCGGACGGCGAGGACGATCCTGATGTTCTGAGAGTTAGGAACATACCCCATAAAGCACGATCCTAATATCGAAGTGCACTATATTGATGCACACGGACCAAACCTTGATGTCTCAAAATTGAGCTCGGGTAATCGGGCCCCTCATACTGTGTGCGATTTAATTTAGATCGTTGCCTGTATCTTGTGGAAGAGTCAGGTGAATGTGATTTAGTCGATCGTGATAATTTGTACTATCCGATATTAATCTTCATTTGGGGGTTATGGTTGGTGGGCCAATGGGCGTAGCGCTTGCCGCCATGATGGTGATTGTGATTGATCACCTTGATCAGTTATATATATCCAAAGACAATCGAAAGGCAGAAAGTACCTAAGTAGGTACCAACTTACGGGATTTACTTTCCCAACTACTACTATCTTAAGTAAAACCCCCCAACCAGCCTTGAGCGGCAAATCTCACCGGTCATGCGTCCCTTGGTGGCAGTGGCGTTTTGGGCTGTAGGCTATTCCTATCTTTGAGCAGCTAAGCCCGCCATGCTTTTGGAACTGTATGTACATGTGTGTAAGCACTGCCTGGCCGAGTGACCTCCACGATACCCTTGATCTTCCCAAACAAAGGGGGCCATATGCAAGCCGAAGGGGCAATTCATATCATACTGTACGACGGCTTCGGTAGACTTCCCTAGAGGCTAGTACCTACTCTGTTTCTACTAGATGAATAATACCAAGGATTGTACATCATTGTGCGCCACGGTCAAAAACTGGTCATCACGTAAGATCAGTCAGTCGGTTTATTTTTGGTGCCATCAGTTACAAGTAGTGGTGTTGCTCTGAAGAGTTTCTACTAGTTAGATACTAACTACTTCGGAAACCCGCATAACAACCCTGCATGTAATTCGCCTGTTGGACAGAAATTGGGTGGCGGTACTGTGCATGCTCGTCCGACAATCAGATGAGCCCATGACAAGTAAGTAATACAACACTGCCATGCCCATGCCATGCCACGCCAGGCAATTATTTGCAGATGATGATAGCATAGCCGCCAGATATCTAACCACACAATCGAAGAATCAGGTTGGAAGCCTTTGTCCTACTGTGTTGCTGGAAGGGTCAACAGAACAATCAGGAAACTAAGGTGATGGATGGATGGATGGGCTATTACTAGCTACCCTACTAGTCTGATAGTCATACTATAACTACAGTAGTTAATATACAGGGAAGGTAAGTGACTGAGTAACTAGGCAAGGGTAAACAAACCTATCTCAGAGAGAGAGAAAGGCACACTACCACGTCTGGAAAGTGGATTTGCTTCTCTGAGTTCAGTTGGGGCCACTGAAAATTGTGGGTTGGAAGGGATAACCCATGCCACCCATTGGCGGAGTCGTAAGCGCTCACCAGAATTCTGAAACAAGGGGCGAATGCTTCAAGATTGTTTCCCGCGCCAGTTTGATCGGGTGTGCAGGCTTGGCGTAGTGGTCTTTTCTTGGTTCCACCCAAGGCGGCAAACCCAGCGAGGCGCCTTGGTTTGTGATTTCATATCCATGCCTTGACCAAGCGGGCAGCATTGCTGGCACAAAAGGGCTAAAAAAAAAGCGAAGGGTGGACTACTGTAGAAGAAGGTTGGTAGCGATGAACTGGGCGGTTAAGCAACCCGCATCTACTGTTTCTTATTCGATGTGACTTCCCTTACCATAGCCGCTGGCTGTGATTTGCAGTGCTAGTGTCAATGGTGGGTTGTGTTTGTGTATGTGTGTAATGCTTGGATAGGCTGGAAACCTGGCAAATGGCCCCCAAGAAGAATGAGGCCCCCAAAAAATCATCGCCTAAGTCAGTGAAGAGGAGGTACATCGCCCGTGCGCGCCTATGTGCATATCTGGTGGTGTACACTACTTACTACACAATACTTACTTACTACACCACAAAAAGAAAACCCTTCTCCTGATTTCCCCTTTTCCAAAGCTTCTGATAGTAATATCGGGATGCCAAGAGATAGAGCTTACTTGCGTTAAGGCTCCCTGGATCCGACTCAAGACAATTTGTCCACAGAGAAAGCAAAATGATATCCTATTTTGGTTGCAATTCCGAATAAATTCCCAACAGTCAGGTCGTCGGATACCCATGACCCATCATGGAGGTGCCTAGGCTACCGGACCATCTCCACTTTTGCATGTTCTGTTTGCCCATTCCTTTCTTCTGTGTAAGGTAACTAAGGTTAGCCACACCTTCCCCACACATAGCAAAAGCCAGTAAATATCGCGCGGCCCATGATGTAAGATATCTTCAGGAAGCGCTCTTCAAATTAACAGTCGCCAAGTCGGAGCAGGTAGGCTACCCCACAGATTCAATGGGATTGGCTTAAAGCTTTGGGGTGTATGATTGCAAGCTGCAGGAGGCAGACAGGGTGTGTAGGATGATTACTTTGTAGCACGTAGTATGTAGTAGAGGCCCTTTCAACTGATGATTTTCTCTTCTCTTTTCTTTTCTTTTCTTTTTTCTTTTCCCCCTTTCAATGTTGGTATGACTGAGCAGAAAATTAACTGACTAGTTAACTACAAGAGAACTTACTCCATACTGATTACTCTTACCACCTTCCAGCAGGTTTCTATGGATAAGTTTAGCAACGATGGAGGTGGACTAACCCAAGAGGGAGGCGGGCCCGGCAACAAAAAATCACTAACGGATGGGATGGACTGGAATCTTTGGAAGTCGGCGGCAGCCCCACTGTCTGGTAAGCTGGTTATCCTCCTGGTACCTGACCGTTTGGATACCTGAATACCTTACCGTTGACCCCACTTTTTGGAGTTGTGAACTTGCTGTTGAGAGTAGCAAATAGCTGGATTATCGGTCCTGGGGGAGGTTACTTCAGGGAGCAGCCCTTTTTACCATACGTGTATAATTCCTGTATCGTGTGATTTGAATACCGGGAGGGCCCTCTCTCTTCTCTCTCTGTCGTCTCTCTCTCGCTCTCTCTCTGGTTTTCTCCTCCTCTTTTTTGCCCTTAGGCTCTCTCAGGCTTTCAGTCCTTTTTTTCCCTCCCCCCCCTCTTTTATTATTATATTATTCATTATTTTATTTTATTATTTTTACTTACTCTCAAATATTCTTTTTCTTTTTTATTTATTTTTTCCCCCCCTTCCCTTCTCCCCTGCCCTGAAGTCGGTCCCTGGCGCCAGTCTCCACTTATATTTTCCTATTCTTTACTCAGTGGGTAAAAAAAAGCCCTACTTTTTCGCCGTGCGCGTATGCCGGAGCCCAACCAACTAAGTAAGTGACTTAGTCAAGCCGCCCAGGAGAAAAGAGAGAGAGAGAGAGAGTACTAGAAGAGAGACTCCAGAAGTGGGCGACTCGATCCGCGGGTCTCGGTCGGCGGCGCTCCCTGAATTACTCCTCCCAGACCCAAAGTCTCCGTCCCTCGACACTGGCCGGTCGTTTAAAATTATTATTGTTCTTTTTCCCGATTTTATTATTTATTGTTAGATTATTATTGTATCGATTGGCATTATTATTACCGGTTACCGACTGCCCTCCCATACTTGATCTGTACCTCATCACTGCTGTAAAAAAGCAAGTCCCTACTTCATCCCTCCACTTCGTCCTCTTCCTCTCTTCCCCTTCCCCTCCTCTCTTCCCATCGCGACTGGCATCTCTCTGTTTTTCTTCTTCCGTTCTTACTTCGTCCTTCCTCTTCTTCTTCTTCTTCACCTCCTTTCGTTTCATTTCCACTCCATCTTCGCCGTGCGAGTTATCTCCTCAAGGGACTTGTAATCGGGCTGGCCCAGTTCAACTCTCTGTTGCTACTCTCTCTCTTTCTCACTGCCTTTCATTTGCCCTTTGTTGACGAGGGTCGGCACAACGTCAGCGCCTAAATACTAGCTACTCTTCCCATACAAGAGGCTGGCACCTCTCTTTCTTACCATCGCCCGTGTTTGGATAACCCTTTGTGTTTCACGATTCCGTCGTTGAACACCCTATATCCAAACCTGTTTCTGTCTTTTTATAGCATTCAATCCTCCGAGATCGCTCCCCTTGATTCCTTGCGAGTGGTTGTTTGTCCGCTTTCCTAACCGGGTGCTGTGACTGTGCGTAACTCCTTGCTCTGCCCAACCAGTGGCTCTGTGACACCGTCCACTTGCCGCTCCCATGGCGCTCTTCTTTGTTCGCGCTTATGCTTGCAAGCAAACCGTCGTTTTAAAGATTTGACTGATTCCCCTACAGACTATCGTATATCACATCCGCTATGTATTCCCAACACGGTGCCCCTATGGCACCTCCCCAAAAGCCGGAGACGTTTATGCTTTCCACTGAGGCCCAGCAAAGCCTTCCACATGACGCGCAAGTCGCGCTGCAGCAGGTTGACAATCGTACGTTTCCCTTTGCGGTTGCTTACAAACCCCCAGATCTCCTGTTTAGCTTTCAGTCGCCTTCGATCTGGGCTCTTTTATGGAACTCTCTCCTGACTAATGGTCTATCTATGGTATAGTCAAATACTTTCTCCTCTCGGCGCCGGTAGACTGGCATGCAGATCAACTTATCCGACGCTTCTTGCTTCCTACTGGCGACTATATCTCTTGCGTCTTATGGTTAGTTGCGATCGTCGCAATACCATGCAGTTGATCAAAGGGCACCTAAACTGATTCGCGACAGGAGCAACCTCTTCCACATCTCCGGAACCGACATCGTGAGATGCCTCGCATTCAGATTCCAGGCCTTCGGGCGCCCTGTGAAGAATTCGAAGAAGTTCGAGGAGGGTATCTTCTCGGACTTGCGAAACCTCAAGGCCGGAACTGATGCTACTCTAGAAGAACCCAAGAGCCCGTTCCTCGACTTCCTCTACAAGAACAATTGCATTCGAACCCAGAAAAAGCAGAAAGTCTTCTACTGGTACAGCGTGCCACACGATCGGCTGTTTCTTGATGCGTTGGAACGTGATCTGAAGCGGGAGAAAATGGGGCAGGAGGCGACCACGGTTGCGGTCAGCGAGCCTGCTCTGTCTTTCGAGTTCGATTCATCCCAGTCGCTGTATGAACAACTCACAAAGGCACAACAAGCAAATTCCTCATCGTTTGCTGCACACGCAAGTACGACATATGGCCAACCCGCATCCCCAGTGGTTCGGACCGTTGACGCTATGCCTCCTCCCCAGATGGCTCCCCAGATGGCTCCCCCGGCGCTACCCCTTCTCCCGGACGAGTCGGGCAACCCGGCGATGTACAACCCAGTTCCTATGCCCACCACCCTGGCCCAGAGCGTTATTAAGCGCGAAGCAGAATACGGGCACATCCAATACGACCGCAATGGCATGCCCATTGCTCGTCTGCACCAGCGCCATGCCTCCATGCCCACCTTCGTCGAATACTCGCCAGCGCCATCGTTCGTTTCGTCTCAATACGAGGACTACAGCAACCGGGGTCTATCGTTCGAGCCTGTTACACCTCCTCAGCACAGCTCCCACCTTGGAGCTGAACCGGCATACATCGCTAACGAAGACACCGGTCTCTACACCGCCATCCCCGATATCTCTTCCGCAACTCACTTCAATCCAATGATGCAGCTACCCCCGTCGAATCTTGCCCATGCTCACTACCCGGCGCCTGCGAGAACTTTCCCTTCAAATGTCTACTCGGTCATCGAAGGCTCTCCTACGTACAAGCAACGTAGGCGCCGGTCTTCGATACCCCCGAGTATCACCAGTGTTGGCGCTGGCCCGCACCCCCAGGTGACGAGTGCACCGAACCAAGCTGTTGCGTACGCTGCCCATAAACCCAGCGACCTTCGTCGTTCAGTCTCTAGCTCGGTGGCTCCGGTAGCGGAGGTGGATGAGTCTCATCATGATCAGTCTTTCAGGGCTGCCAATGGCTATCGCGCTGCAGTCCTTCCCCAGAAGAATTTGCTGCATGAGATGTCCCGCAACAGCACCCCGCTGCCGAGCCTCGAGGAAAACCCCGAGCAGGGTACCTTGGCTCTTGCAAATCAACCAGATGAGTTAGCGCCTCTCCCTAGTGGTGAGGCGCTAGATGCATCTGTCCAGAACAGTGCGACGAATAAGTCTGACCGATACGGTCCCATTCGTCGTGCTCGGAGCGCTACCATGATGGAGCTCGGCCCCTACCCGCAGAAGTCACACTCCTGCCCCATTCCATCATGCGGGCGCCTCTTCAAGAGATTAGAACATCTGAAACGGTAAGTTGCAAAATTCTATTTTTATGAGCTGTCCAATTGGTCCGGGTTCCTAAGGGATCGACGGAAGCCTTAAAGCCATTGTTTCTGTAGCCGCCGACTAACATGAAGGATCCAGGCACGTGAGAACACACACCCAGGAGAGGCCCTACCCTTGTCCTTACTGCAACAAAGCATTCTCCCGATCGGATAACCTGGCACAGTAAGTTATCAACATATTCACTTATTATTCATTGCAGGATGCTAATCTGCCCGATAGACACCGACGAATCCACGAGGCTCAACAGGATGGGCAGCAGCCCCTTTCTGGCCACGAGGAAGACCTGGAAAATGAAGAGAACGGATTTGGTTCGGCCGAGGAGGGCTCGTCCCCGTCTGAATCTGTCTCAGGTGCCATGGTCAATGTTCCTGGCATGACCACGATGCCCTCCGCTATGACCTTGCCATCGGCTATGCCCACAATGGTCGCTCCTCATATGATTGCGCCTCAACTCTTGCAGCAGCAGCTATGAGTGAGCGCCATGGTGGACCTCTAACTGGTTGTTCTTCGCCAGACCATGTTACATGTTACCCAGTTCGCTTTGTTCAGTCCTTACTGATGCTTTCGCATCTCGACCCTCGGTCGTCTACTGTGTTTGTTCTCACTAATTAACTCTAGGAGTTTTAGGGCGCGTGTCTGCATACAAAACGTCCCTTACTCCGTTTTTGATTGATTGCATCGCCAAGTGTACGCTGTTCGGCCCTGTGGCCCCTGTACGTTGATGCCACGTCACTGAGGCTCGGTTGACAGCTATTGGCTTCCCGCAGGACCTCATCTCCTGCTTTGCGGCCTTGTCCCCCGGCTGATGACGGGGCTGCTTCCAGATTTGGATTGAACCTATCTTCCTTTGTTTCCTATTTGCGGTCGGTCTGGATTTTGGTGTCCATAATAAGCGTTACATGTGTTTGTCCCTCGGGGTTGGTATGCTGTTGTCTCTACCCCATAATCGTCCTTGTTTTTCACCTTGTCTCTTTTTGTTGGTCGGGTTTACTGGTTTTATTTGTTTCATGTGCTATGTTGATAATGGGCTTTCTTGTACTATTTCATTTATCGCGGTGATGGGAATTTTTGGGAGGTTGGATTTACAGATGAGGGTTGATTAAAAAGGGCACATAGCCTGGAATGGCTACTTTTCTTTCCTCGTGGAATATTTTGCGGCTCTCCAGGCACACCTGAAGCGGGGATGCAAGGAGGGGGGTCTGGATTTGGAGCTTCTTCCACTATAGATATTCCGAGAGATGGATGGATTCTTGTGTCTGCGACGGGCGTGCAGAGGTTGAGCACATACATATAGATATGAATCAAATGGTAATGAAACCCATGCTGTTAAATGGCTAGTAGCCGTAAAAGTAAGTCAGTCGGTCAGTCAGGGGATTGATGTTTGTCACCTGTCAGACGACTGCGTGTCTCCGCCTGATCCAATCGTGACCCGTTCGATCCGGCTTCCAGATCGGGGTATATCACGTGCATGGCCTGCTGACGTCGACCCGATTCTACAAGGTATCGTCATCCCAAGAACCCCCATTCGTATTCATCGGGAATGTCTCCTCTTCATTTCTCTGCAGTAAGCTGTTGTTCTGATCTGTCCAGCATGGAGCAAGACTAGGAACCCCAAGGGTTGATATTCGTGCCATACCTCCTATCTACAGTATACTGCTCCCCGAGCGCTTCACTTTCCATGAACACATACTCGCGTGTCCACGACCGCCTCTTGCCGAATTCCCAAGAATCCAGCCACGTTTCAGCAGCTTGACTGGGATCATCTCACACTATATTGCACAACCACTTGCTTCAACCTCCGTCAGGAAGAACCCACAGAACGGTTGCATTCCATACTGGACTAGCTTGTGTACCACGGCCTTTCCAAACCCTTGGGCCTATCTATCCACGTCTAATCAGTTTATATACTACTAGTCCGTGTGTGCTATCTTCGGGGCTTTTTCTATCCCATGAATGACTAACGCAGGAAGACCTGATCGTACCACACACACGCGCGGTAATTTCTCTTGAATTCCCCGATTGTTAGCAGGGGATCGTTGTGTCCAGCAACGCTGCTGCTAGCTAGATCAAATGCCAGAAACGCATGAGCGGTTCGCTGACGAAACATCCCCTTTGGTGGGAGCATCTGACAATAATCAAGTGCATTCGATGTCAAGAAATGGAGATAACAACGGGACCAGCGGGGCTGGAGATGCTCACCATCTGTCCGAGACGAAGAGCAGCTGGTACCTGTTTTTGTTGACTTTGAGCATTGGCGGGTAGGTAACAAGTCTGGTCCGTTGGCGATGTAATCTAGGGCTGTGTCCGTGTGTTGTATAGCTTTTGCCCGAAGCTAACGAGGTTTGTTGTTCTAGTCTTCAGGTTGTGTGGTCCACTGAGCTATCGAATGGATCGGTAAGCTACCACTGTTTATCGGATCCTATGTGGGAATAGGGGCTAATTCTGTTGCATGAGCATAGCCCTACCTCCTGTCTCTTGGAATGAGCAAGGCTCTGCTTGCATTCGTTTGGATTGCTGGCCCTATAACAGGTACCCTTGTGCAGCCGTATATCGGCATTTGCAGCGACAATTGCCGCATTTCATGGGGCAAGAGAAAGCCGTTCATGGTTGTGGGCGGCATTGCAACGGTCATTTCTCTCCTTGCCCTCGCTTGGGTCAGGGAGATGACCGGAGGCTTCCTTGGCCTTTTCGGTGTCGATCCAGCTTCTAGTGCAACGCGGACAGTGGTCATTGTACTGGCCACCATTTTGATGTACTGCCTCGACTTTTCTGTAAATACTGGTAGGTCCCCTCTTGCTGCACTGATATGTGCAAACCTAAAGTGACTGTTCGGCTGTAGTGCAGGCAGGCATCCGGTGTTTCATTGTGGACAATGCCCCTTCGCACCAGCAGGAGGCGGCAAATGCATGGGCTAGCCGGCTCACCGGTGTTGGTAACATTCTCGGATATATTTTTGGATACATGGATCTACCGAAATGGTTCCCGTTCTTGGGAAACACGCAGTTCAAAGTCCTATGTGCATTGGCGTCCATCGCACTTGGGATAACGCTGTTGGTTAGCTGCCTATACATCAAGGAACGTGATCCCCGTCTAGATGGGACGCCTTCATCGGGGAACCCTGGGCTTGTAACATTCTTCAAGCAGGTTTTCAAGTCGATCAAGCATCTACCGCCAGAGATTGCCAAGGTGTGCGAAGTTCAACTTGCCGCGTGGGTGGGTTGGTTCCCATTCCTCTTCTATTCCACGACATATATCGGGCAGCTCTTTGTGAATCCGATTTTCGATGGACACCCGGGTCTCTCGGATGATGATATCAACAAAGCTTGGGAGGAAGCTACGAGGATTGGGACATTCGCGCTGCTGGTCTACGCAATCATCTCATTTGTGACTAATTTGACGTTACCTGTACTTGTTGTTCCAACCTACAAGTCGGCTGTTCCTTCTGAGCCTACGCCTACGGAAGGTCAGTCAGAGGATGAGCCCTTCCTAGGCAATAGAAGGCTGTCGACATCCTCAATTGGCACTGCAATGGAGGCACCCGCGCCCATCTTGGGAATCAACAAGGGTGATTCAGAGGAAGATAAGTGGCTATCGAAGTTGCAGATCCCCGGATTCACCCTTCGGCGTGCGTGGCTCATGTCGCATATCCTGTTCGCTGTCTGCATGTTCAGCACCTTCTTCATCTATTCTTACCAAGCCGCAACGGTGGTGATCGGGATCGTAGGGATTTCGTGGGCATTGACGCTTTGGGCACCCTTTGCCCTAATCTCTGCGGAGGTCTCCCGCATTGACACGGAGCGTCGAATCCGGCGACATCAAAATGAGGGCGCAGTCTCCGCTGAGCAGCCTCGCAATGATACAAGTTTACCAGCTCGCGCCTCTACCGACGAGCATGACCTGGAGAATGGATCACCTACTTCAACTGCCAAGGCAGGGGAAGTGGAAGAGGAGGAAAATCTGGCACAGGCGGGGATCATCCTCGGACTGCACAATGTGGCCATCTCGGCGCCACAAATCATATCGAGTCTAATTTCTAGTGCGATTTTCAAGGCGTTCCAGAAGCCTCGGGGTGAGCCGTGGGATGATAGTGTCGGGTGGGTGATGAGGTTCGGGGGCTGCGCGGCAGTATTGGCGGCTGTGCTGACCAGCAGGCTTACCGAGGGAGCACGGGGAGTGCCTGTTTCATCGTAGGATTTCTCTTATTGTGGTGGAGTAACAGACAGAAAGATAGTAGTATCAATATTACACACCGATGGGAGAGTGATCATAATCTGTAACACCAGGTCGAAGTGGGAAAGAATAGTAAGAAAAAGACCCGTTATTGTAATCGAGAGTATCATCTATTGAGGCGACGTCACACGCCAGGAGGATCAGCGGGCCGAACAGCGTCGGGTCTTGGCCACGCGGGACTCCGGCGGGCGTTGACGAATACTTGTCCCCTACTCATGCCAGCTTTCGCTTCACACATCTCTCGTGTCTCTCGCTTTTCGCTGCTGTTGCGCCTTTCTGCCTCCCGTCAGGTCTTTTGCGATCGGCAGATTATGTGTGCCTGGTCCCCGTGCCAGAGACTCGCTGCTGGGCGTTAACCGTCATCCGCGTCGTGGTTGCGAGGGATATCCCCAAACAATGGCTACCCAAGTGATGGGCGACTTTTTACACCAGCTACTCCGTATGTCTCCAATGTCCTATGCGATATCAGTGGTTTCCTTCATGCGGATGTCAAGATTCGGGTTGTTGGCTGAGAGATACCTGGGGGTTTCCTCTGTGAGGAGGCGGCGGCCCCTTGTGATGGATGCATACGCGGCCGGGCGATTTGAAACGAAAATGATCACTAACGGACTCGTGCTTTTCAGGGAGAGCTGTGGATTCGGATACGGACCCCGATGATGGTACGCGCATTATACTTCACCCAAAGTATCCTATTTCTGCATGAGGCCATTGGTTCTGACAATGTCGGTTTTAACAGCAGATGCTCCGGATACCGGCGATAAGGAGTTCTTCAGCTCCTGGGCGCTCTTCATCCTGATTATGTTGTTGATGTTCGCGCTATTTACGAGTTACATTCTCCAACAGAAGAAGATCCAGGCGGTTCATGAAACAGTGCTGTCTATATTTGCGGGTATGTCGATCGCAGCTTGGTTGTTTCCTTTTGGGATATTATGAGGATCAGGCGCTCATGGGTACGGGATAACTTTAGGCATGTTTGTCGGATTGATCATCCGATTGAGTCCTGAGTCACCCATTCAGGATAGCGTCACCTTCGATTATCAGTTCTTCTTCAACCTTCTCCTTCCTCCGATTATTTTGGCATCGGGTTACGAATTACACCAGGCGAACTTCTTCCGAAACATCGGTACCATTCTCACCTTCGCCTTCGCGGGAACGTTCATCTCGGCTATCGTGTTGGGACTGGTCTTGTTTGTCTGGACGAGAATTCCGTTGGATGGGTTGAACATTTCCTTCGTTGAGGCCATCGCGGTCGGTGCGACACTGTCGGCGACGGATCCGGTCACCATCTTGGCTATCTTCAACTTGTACAAGGTCGAGCCGAAACTCTACACCGTTATTTTTGGCGAGTCGATCTTGAACGATGCCATCGCTATTGTGTTATTCGAGACCGCGCAGAAGTATGCCGACAGTGATGCGGGCTCCTTGACTTTCTTGAACTTGTTCGAGGCTATTGGACTGTTCTTGCTGGTTTTCTTTGGAAGTATGATGGTGGGTGTCATCGTCGGCATCATGACCGCTCTGGGCTTGAAGTACACACATGTGCGCCGCCAGCCCAAGATTGAGAGTTGCTTGATTGTCCTTATCGCCTATGCCAGTTACTTCTTCTCGAATGGTGTCTATCTGTCTGGTGAGTGAGATGCTTGTCACAATTCGGTGCGAAGCAAGCTGACATTCTTAGGAATTGTGTCTCTCCTGTTTTGTGGAATCACCCTCAAACACTATGCATACTACAACATGTCGCGCCGTA
This sequence comes from Aspergillus welwitschiae, assembly GCF_003344945.1. Classification (NCBI taxonomy): domain Eukaryota; kingdom Fungi; phylum Ascomycota; class Eurotiomycetes; order Eurotiales; family Aspergillaceae; genus Aspergillus; species Aspergillus welwitschiae. The sequence continues at coordinate 713,142 of NW_020798704.1, read as the reverse complement.
CCCAACTTACCACGAAGTACCTCTTCCAAGTGATGGCGCAATTGTCGGAGAACTTTATCTTCATCTATCTCGGACTCGACTTGCTCGTCCAAAGACATCTACAGTTCAAGCCTCTCTTTATCTTGGTCGCCGTTTTCGGTATCTGTATCGCGCGGTACCTGGCGGTGTTCCCGCTGTCCAAGGCGATCAACTGGTTTATCCGATACAGAGCCCGTCGCCGCGGCATGGATGTTGCCGACGAGCTGCCCTTCGCCTACCAAGCAATGCTTTTCTGGGCAGGTCTGCGTGGAGCTGTCGGTGTTGCGCTGGCCGCAGGTCTGAAGGGAGTCAACGCCCCGGCGCTGCGGGCCACTGTTCTCGTGGTGGTGGTGTTGACCGTCATCATTTTCGGCGGCACAACGGCCCGGATGTTGGAAATTCTGGGAATTCGGACCGGAGTTGTCGAAGAGATCGAGTCGGACGATGAATTTGACATTGAGGTCACCAACGGTGGCACCTACTACAAACGCTCTGATACAGGCTTGGGATACACGCCTCGCCGTATGGACTCGACCATCCCGTTGGATGGAGTGCCGCGCGGCGATATAGATCGGAACAACAGCTATTCGAGCGGCAATAATCGTCGTCCCAGTCCTCCTCCATCCGGCTCGGGCCGCACTCGCGGCCATGCCCGGCTCTATTCCAATGCATACAGCCAGAGAGATTCAGGCCGTGACCGTACGTCAACAGCCACGCTGCTGGGTGGTGGCGCCCGTAACCACAGCGACAGCGAGGCTGCCAGTGAGGATGAGTTTGGCTTGAGGACCACTGGGAAGGGCCGTGTGGCAGACGCCGACCAATTGGACGCGTTCGACCTTGATGTCGAGGATGCGCCGTCCGATGACGACCTGCCCCCATCCGCCCCGGCGCCGACTACCTCGCGACTCAGGCGATCGCCGTCTCAGCCTCAGCAATATCTGGAGTCGTCGCAGACCACACCCCCTAACAACCCGTCACCTAACCGGCGCGAAACCGGATTGAGCGCCCGCGATGCCATTCGCGACCTCTTCTCGGGTGGTCCGTCTGGGGACCACGCGGCGTGGTTCCGACAATTGGACGAAGATTATATCAAGCCTCGACTTTTGTTAGATCAGTCGAACCACAAGGGGCCTGGTGCTGTTTAAATGATACTCCTTTCGTTTTCTCTTCCTCCTTGTGTGTACTCATAATGCATGATTCCATCTTCTGTTCCACTGTTCTTCTGCCAGCCCCCCCATGGTCGGAATGGCTTTTCCTTCTGCTCGACCCCGGGGTTCTGTCGGTGGTTGTAGCTGGCCCTTGTTGCGTTCGGTAGCGAGTATGCTCCAGCACGGCAGTCCTGTCTTCCTTAATTGGGGGGGCGCTTGTATATCCACTATATACCAGTGCAGACTGCTGTTATATTGTTTTTCTTTGGCATAGCCGGGTCTGGACACCCTGGACACATGTCATTGTGTACGATTGCCATGTTTCCATTTAGATCTGAGTGATTGAGATTCATCTTGTTCTTTCGAATTGCAATGGAGCACATGCGTAGGAAGTAATATACCACCATAGATAAGCCAAGCCATTCTAATCAACCAGGCCGATCCCCCTCTCACTAAGTAGGCGCGTGATTCCCCAGCCGGCAGCACCAGCAACTTAATGAGCTACTAGTCGTAAACCTCGGAACAATCCAGCACCTCCAATTCCTTCTTCCCTTTTCCTGTCAATTCCGATTCCGAAAGGCAATCCTTCGCGACAAGCCTCCAGACTTACGGTGGCCCAGCGCGGGTTGTTATCAGGCGCAGGAGTGTCCAGATTGGCTGCTCGGGCGTCGTGCTAGGTTTCCCCCGCGATAAGAGTCATGATAACACACGCCAGTCTTGGAGCTCTCCTGATCGAAGAGTTCTCTCTCGTTCGTTGGTCGATGCTAGAATGTGGCGTTGTAGTGTGCGCGGTGCCACCGATTTGTTGGGCTTATCGGAGGATGAATGGATTATCAGCACGCTTTTTGCTCCCATTCGGCGTAAGGGATGGGATACTTGTTATACTTCCGATGGGCTGGTGTCGGTCTGGAACCCCGCGCTGTGGGAAATTTGGAACTAGTATAAGTTAAGTGTCTGGTGCTTGTGCTTCCTTCTGCTGCGATTCACGTTTCTTTCTTTGCTCTGGTTATCTGCAGTTCCCTCTCTCTCTCATGATGGCGGAAAAGTTCAAGGATGCTGCTCAGGTAGCTGATGGGGATCCTCCCATTGAGCAGGGCGATTCGCAGCTTTTGGGTATGTTATGCTATCAATCTATACTTCTATCGAGTTGTTGATTATGGTGAGATTGTTTGTGCTGATCTGATCGGATAAGCTACGCTGGGGTATAAGCAGGAACTGCGTCGTCATTATTCCACCGTCCAGGTCTTTGCTATCGCCTTTAGTATTATGGGATTATTGCCCTCGATTGCGACGACGCTCTCGTACTCGATTCCTGCTGGTCCCGTGGGCATGGTTTGGGTATGGTTGCATATGCATGCTGGCTCTACATACATGGGATTCGTGGCTAACTTGAGTTCAGGGTGAGGCTTTTCGCTGTTGTATAGTATGGTCTAGGCATTGATTCTAATGGGTCTTGCAGGATGGTTTTCTGCGAGTGTGTTCATCTTCATAGTGGCTTTGGCGATGGTATGCTTCATGCGCAATATACCTCATGCTCATCGAATTGTTTGGATGCTTACTACCCACTGGATATAGGCCGACCTAGCATCCGCTATGCCTACTGCCGGTGGTCTCTACTTCTGGACTCACTACTTCAGCGGCGAGAAATGGAAGAACCCTCTCAGCTTCGTAGTCGGGTACAGCAATAGTCTAGGACTCATCGGCGGCGTCTGCTCCATCGATTGTATGCGAATCCCTCGACCCCTCCGTGTCCTCCGATCGCTAACCCTAGCCGACAAGATGGCTTCGCTACAATACTCCTCTCAGTCGTATCAATCGCGCGCGATGGAAACTGGACAGCCTCTCGACCCGTCCTATACGGCACCTACGTCGCCTGCGTGGTCGTCCACGGCCTTATCGCCATCTTCTGCGCGCGCATCATGCCCAAGATCCAGTCCGCCTGTATCGTGAGCAACGTCGGCCTTGTCCTCGCCACAGTCCTCGCTCTGCCCATCGGTAAAGCCGTCCGCGGGGGACAGATCAACTCGGGAACGTATGTCTTTGGACACTCTGAGAACCTCACGACCTGGCCCCAGGGCTGGACCTTCATGCTGTCATGGATGTCGCCCATCTGGACCATCGGCGCATTCGACTCCTGCGTCCACATGAGCGAGGAAGCTAGTCATGCGGCGCGTGCCGTGCCATTAGGTATCATTTGGTCTGCGGGACTCTGCGGACTGTTAGGGTTTGTATCCCTCGCGCTCATCGCTGCCGTGATCAACCCGGACCTTAATGCCGTGCTGAACTCGAGTTTCGGACAGCCAATGGCACAGGTACTCACCTACTCTCCATTCCCTCTATCCTAGAATGGTAATAACCGCAGGCACAGATCTACTACGACGCCCTCGGCAAAAGCGGTGCCCTCGGCTTCATGATCGTCGTCGCAATTGTCCAATTCTTTATGGGCTTGAGTCTGGTACAGCCCCTCTCCTTCCCCCCCCCCCACCTCATCCCCAATTACCAACCACAAAACTCACATAATTAAAATTATGATATATAGGTAGTGGCAGCCTCCCGCCAAAGCTGGGCCTTCTCCCGCGATGGCGCCCTCCCCTTCTCGAACTTCTTCCGGCACGTGAGCAAGCGTGTCCGCTACCAACCCGTGCGAATGGTCTGCTTTGTCGTCCTGATCTCCGTCATCCTGGGCCTCCTGTGCCTCATCGACGAAGCCGCCTCTAGCGCCCTCTTCTCCCTCGCCGTCGCGGGCAACGATCTCGCCTGGATGGTACCCATACTGAGTCGTCTCGTCTGGGGTAAGGAGCGCTTTCACCCTGGAGAGTTCTATACGGGTTGGTTTAGTAAACCCATTGCCATTACGGCGGTCGTGTATTTGGCGTATGTTATTGTCTTGAGTATGTTTCCGACGGGGGGGCCGAGTCCGTCGCGTAAGTTGTTCCCTTTTTTTTCTTTTCTCTTTGAATATACTTCGTTTGAGGGTTGGAGTGGTTGAGCTAATGATGTGTGTAGCGCAGGATATGAACTATACGATTGTGATTAATGGGAGTTTGTGGCTGGGAGCGATGGTTTATTATGTCGTTTATGCGAGGAAGGTGTATAGGGGGCCGCAGATGACGGTGGGTGGGGGGGAGTCGTCCGGGTTGGAGGAGGATGAGAAGTGATTGATTGATTGTTGTATTTGCTATTTTGTGGTTAGGGTTATGGTTTTCAAATTGGAGGGTTCGGTTGTATTGTGTATGGATGAACGTCCTTGGGTGATGTTAGAGGTACTATTATACTACTGTACTGTTTGGCTGGGGATAATGGGAAATTTCTTTGATTTGGTTTGTTATGAAAGCATAGCATCATGGTGTTTAGTACATAACATTGTATCTCTTGGATGGAGTATAGCTTCGTGTACTTTGTTTATCTGTATGTTTGGGGCTTTGTTCAGACTGTACCACTAGGTATCTGAACAGATACTAGGTAGTCATGCAGGCCATGGCGATGTGATGATGCTTATGCATGATGGATGACATGAGACAATCTGATTTGCAGCAAGGCTTGCCGTGCGTGTTCTCCATGTAGAGTCAATTACTTGGTATCCATCACGTGCGGATATGGTGAATAAGAGTATAGAAGATTCAATTATTTCAGTATTTTAAACATGTCAGAGAGACGTTATTAGTAGTCATAAGCCCATCATAGTAGTCATGCTCGAGACTGGTAAATAAACTCCGTCTGACCAGCAACTCGTGTCATCCCCAACGCCAAATCTTTCCGTGTCTACCTGCTTACTGAGGCACCTCAAGGACATACCGACCGGCGATCTGGCCTTGTTCTGTTTTCATAGTTAGTAACTCGACTTTATATCACTAGGTATACAACGTACCCATCAGTTCGAAGATGCGCGGCAAATCCTCCAAAGGAGCCGTCTTGAACGGAGCCTTGATGAGTCCGCGGGCAAAGAAGTCTACTGCTTCTACGCCATCCTGCCTATTGCCAACGTAGCTTCCCTTGATGTTGATCATACGGACAACGGTGTTGAAGACAGGGGCTCGAAGGAATGCGCCGGCTGGCATGCCAATAGCGACGACACTACCCTTGGAGCGAACGTACTCGGTTGCCTGCTGGAAGGGCTTTTCGGCCACAGCGAGAAGAATCACAGCGTGGGCACCAAGGCCTTCCGGAGTGGCTGCCTTGACGTCCTCAACTACATCCTTGGATGTCTTAAAGTCGATGTATGCCTGGATAGGGAGAGGGGGTTAGCCAGATGTGGTGGTATTGGGGACTGAGACATTTACCTCCGATCCGAGTTTCTCGCACATAGCTTTCTTCTCGTCACCACCGTCGATGGCGATGGTGCGAAGCCCCATTGCCTTAGCATACTGCAGAGCCAGCGATCCGAGTCCACCTCCGGCGCCGACAATGGCGACGGTCTGGCCGGGACGAGCACCAGACTCCTTCAATCCCTTGTAGACAGTGATACCAGCACAGAGGATGGGAGCGACAGCATCAAGGGGAACTTCCTTCGGGAGCTTCGACGCATGACTGGCCTTGGCGATGGCATACTGCTGGAACGTACCATCGACGGTGTAACCGGATAGCAACGCGTGAGGACAGAGGGGCTCCTCGGCCTGCTTGCAGAACTCACAAGCCAAACAGGATCCGTTCAACCATTTGATACCAGCGTGATCTCCAACTTCAAACTCATTGACGAGGTCACCCGTGGCGACGACCACGCCAGCTCCTTCATGTCCGCCCACGAGGGGAAGCTTCAACCCGAGTGGCCAGTCACCCTTCATGGCGTGCAAGTCGGTATGGCAAACTCCGGTATACCGGATCTTGACCAAGATCTCGTCCGGGCCAGGCTTTGCCACCGGAATCTGCTTGTAGACAGGGGGTCCACCCTTCTTCTCGACCACTTGGGCCCATTGCTTCTCCGGGATAGTCATATTGGCAGTCTGGGATTCGGATGAGATAGTAAATGACAAAGATACCAAGTGATGGGAGGCTGATGAATGCAATTGATGTCTATGTGAGACGAATAATCAGGGTCTTCCAGGTCAAGGGGCGTGAGTCCTTCGTGGCTTTATGTAGTTGCGTCCTGGTGGTGTTGCCGGGTATGACGGACAGGTGGGGTGATGTCCGCTCATCGCCGGAAGTGAATTGGGATCGAGTGACGTCGAACAAGAAGGATCCAGTGGCAGGACAGGGGTTTGGTGCCAGGAGACACTGACAAGGAAGCAGTCACCGAGCCTAGAGCTGGCTTTTGGTCTCTCGGCCGGGGCGGTCATCCTCGGGCTTACTGCATGATCAATCCAATTAGGGACGAAATTCCTTAGACAGGCCAGTAAACATGTATATGCCACAAGCCACTCTTGGAAAGTCTTTCGCACCAAACGTCTCAAGTGAGTTTTAAGTGGTTGAGTATCCCGATCCATGGCTGTCGGGATGGCGGGACATGGCAGACGGCATAGACGTCATGGAAACCAAACTCTCTCTCCGCAGCTTCCAATCGCGGGAAAAGCGTGGGGGGAAAGACATCCTGAAACCCGAAACCCCAGATGCATACGAGGAACGCTGGCTATAGAGACCGTCTATTATCAGATCCCCGCTACTAGAACCGCATTAAGTCGGCCCAGCCCCAGCTTGCAGTGCCTGGTTCGTGTTGGCAAAGAGGGGTTGATTGTTCCGATGGAAGGTCGTGAGCGAGAGAGGCGCGGATGACGCGGACGAACGGCTTCCTTCTCGGTCTTTCCCCAGTCTATAGCACTCAATTTTATCAAAAGCAGCAGCAATGAAGGCAGGTAGCAGAAGCATGCTTGCGGATAGATCTGCTGCCACGGCAGATTCAACGTGCATGGTTGGACGGGCGATCCGAGAGCGCCAGGCCGATCATTCTTATCGCTGCCTTGGGCCTCATCCAGGATCGTTGCATCGCATCCCTTTGTCTCACCCCAAGTTCAAGAATGTTCTTTAGTTTCCTCCGCGTTACTATGCTGTTACTTCCTATACCTCAAACTCTTCGTGCTCTGCCGAACTCTGTCACTGGCTGGTCTCTCCGCAGATGAACTCTCATTGCTGCGGCTAGATTACATGGGATTCGCAGGCCTCAGCCGATTTCGCAGCTTCCCGGTGGTTCAATGGTATCCCCAGTGAGTGGTGGTAAGACATGATAAGAACACAATATCATGATCAGTCGTAGTATTATCAGGGAACTGAATCACCGGAAGATTCCAGGCGGAAGGGCAGATGGAAGGTTGAAAAAGCCCAGTTGTGGATGGGCTGATCGAGTACCTCCGGGGCACCCACCTGACCACAGGCTCATCTTAACCTCTTTCGGAGGAGTTCTTAGCAATGGATCCAGTCATGCTGTTTTAACTATTACAGCAAGATCTATAGAGTATGATTAATGAGTATCATGGTACAAATGCCCTGATCAGCCGACCCATTATGGATGGGATGCCAGCACGCCAGGATTTGCTAGACAAGAACGGGTGCTTGATGCTTGAAATAGTTCCTCAGTCGCTATTTGAAGTAACAAATTGCGATTGGAGAGGAACTAAGTGATTGCTATGTACCCCAGTCTTGGACATGCTTTACTTGCAGCTTGGGTAAATCTACTTGTTGCATCGGGGCTATCATCTACTCCCATTGCAGCACCGGCTGAGTCTTGATCATTGGCATGGACATGAGTCGTGCAACAATTTGCAAATATTATACGGAGGCTAGAAGCTTGGATCCAGGGTTTCACTCTTGCAAGTCTCATAATATTCAAAACCAGTACCAGCCAAATATTTTAGCTACAAACTAGCATAGGATGTGAGTGAGTGAGTGAGTGAATCTTGTCCGGATTTCCTACTTCCTTCTACCTGGATAATTTTTTAGATCCATAGTAATAGACACCCCTTGATGGAAAGACAACTCGATCACCGTCTTTCCAATTGAGTACCAGGGTATGTTTAGAACTATTTATCGTTCTACTCCACCTCGTTCGGACAAGCGTTGCGTTAGTATGCAACCATCAGCCGCCGTCCAACCTGAGAACGTCAACTGCGAAGTTGTCATTGGATATCAATGATAGACGATCTCATTGTGCGTGGCACTTGTTTTTGGTGGCGGTAGCTTCAGCAAGATGCACGGGGTAGCTCCTCATCGTCGCGGGATAAGCTAATTGCCACGCTCTGCGTTCAACCGCCAATTTGATGCTATCGCCAACCTATAGGAACTAGAAACATGAAAGGAAGTAAATACTATTTTTGAACATCAATTTGTTCTGAAATATTGAGATGACCCAAGACTGAAGTCTAACTAGCTTGTTTGTGGGTATCGATGATGTATTCTTGAACCGAAGTCGCGAGACGCCGGGAACATAATATGGGATCTTGGACATGGCAAGACGCCGGCGTAGTTACTCGACTTAACTACGGCTGTAGGTCTACCTGATCCATGTACGCCGGACACTGTAGGCCGATGCAAGCACTTCAGATCATGTCAAAATCCCCTGGAGGGGCAGCAGCACACGCGACCATCACCCCTCATGATCAGGTGCACGATGAAGTGTCCTGTTTGTGAGATTTTAATAGCGTGATGATGGGAGAACCGGGGGACAAGAGTTGGCGGGAATCTCCATAATAACCCGAGTGTCCGTCAGTCACAGTCAGTCACTCTCTCCGTTCCCGATCGAAGGCGATGATGTCTGGAGACGGTCATTACCTGTATCGAACTAAACAGTTCTGTCATCGAACGGAGCCTCCCCGGTCCAGATGCAGGCGAGATCGATGGAGATACAGGGAGAAGTGTTACAATCCTCTTGAGGGAATCATGTTTAGAAGCAGTTTCCAATACCCGTTGTGCAACTAATCGTCTGCCCTTGTATAGATTAACACCAATATTCGGGGAAATTCCAAGTTGTAGACAGGAGTAGGCTGGAAGAAGGCATCGTGCTGCTACGAACTTCAGCTTTGGTGATCTGGGCAACGGCTAGTGGTCAGTAATAATCAGTAACAGTAATACCAATACATACGGACAGGTGCGGGATTGGATGGGGGAAAGCAGAAAGAAACGAAAGAAGGAACGAGACAAGATGAGGGAAAATGAGGGAGAAAGTTGGCCCAAAGGGGGGGAAAGGGAAGCAGCAGCGCAAAAAAATCAAAAAATACTGGAACCATCGCCATCATCCTCTTCATCATCCATCCAATCCATCCCATCCCAATCTCCAGTGCAATCAATCTTCATCTCGACATCCATCTCTCTCATCATCATCTATGAATTCTGCCATCTCCTCCCCGGAGCACGACCCCATTCACCACCACGTCTAGCTAGCTAAGGAAGGTATCTCGACCGTCTGAGGTACGATACACTACAAACACCAGACCTGAACTGAGATCATCACCCTCCACTCTTCTTTCCCCTTACCTGCTGCTCACCTCCTCCTCTTCCATCATTCACATCCAACCTCCCACCCTCCCCCCCATCTCAATCCCAATCCTCCATCAATTCATCCAGAGGGTCTCCGTTACGGACATTGCTGGGTTTCTCAAGTAGTGTTCGCTGCCGGCCCAGGACCATTCCCCGATCGGGTAGCCCATTCACGGCTTGGCTGGGCCTGTGTTTCTTGTCGCATCCTGTCCGGAACGGTTGACCCGTGGAGGGTTTGTTGGCTCGCTCACCACAAGCACTTTGGAGCCCTCCGAAGATTCCTGTCAATCCGGTGAGGCGATCCTCCCTTTTCCACCTCATCCTTTCCTGTTCTTTTCTTCCATCTGCCCCCCATCATCTTCTGCCTTCATATCATCGCCATCCTCCCTCCCAATAACCTCCAGCCTTCCTTCTCCACTTCTCCCCATTTAGGCCTCTCAGAATTAATTCCTTCCGCAGATAGCTGGGACCAGCAGCGGCAACCAACCCGACGCGTGATCGCCCCCCATCGAGATCTTCGTGAGATAAATCCTCTCGAAACCCCCTTCGCGCATGGCCAGCCCTCGTTTTTCATAAACGGTTCTTGTTCGCCCCGAACACGTTTTCTCTCCTTCCTCCTTCTCCAACCCCCCATCGCCTTTCGCGGTCCCTGTTGCTGGCACCATCTTCTAACCCTCGCCGCCGCGTTCCCCGGCACACGCGGCCATCATGACGGGGGCTCCGCCTTATAATCCTCAATCTCCCACGCAGCAGTCTCGCTATCCGGTCTATTCCCCTCCGGCTAAAAGCCGCCCCTACTACGCCAACAATGAACAATACCAGCAACATCCACCCCAGACTCCTCCTGCCTTCTCATCCAGGAGCCCTCACTTCTCCCATGCGCCTTCCCCGTTGCCAGGCACTCTGCCGCCATTGAACGGCGCGGCGCCGCCGTCATCTCATCCCTCGGAACCGCCGTCGCAATACCAGGCACATTCTTCGGCTGGAAACCCACAGTTTGCTCTCCCGCGGCCCTATCCTGGCTCCGTCTTGTCAGGCAACGGCGCATCTCCTTACGGTCACTCTACACCGTCCCATGCCCATCCCGCTGGTCGGCCCGATAGCCATCCCCAAACATCACCCAAGAAGGAGTCAGAATCCCAGTTTCCCATGAGCACTCACGGTGTTATGGGTTATCCATCCTCTGTGGTGCGCGAGCCACGAGCATCTTCACCCCCCAAGGACGTGGTATGCTATCCCCTTGTTAATCGTGGCCATATTTACCTACCCATTGACTGACGCTGTGATGCTCTGCTACATCTAGAAACCTACAAGGGCAGCAGATCCCATGTCTTTTGCCAGCATTCTCTCCGGACCGACTGAGGAGCGCGCTCCTCCCCCGAGACAGTCTTCGGCCGAGGCTACGCCCACTCCCCTAGCGCCCGCAGCAACAGCCCAAACCAGTCTCAGTCCTCCGCCCGTAGCTTCGGCTGCTACTTCACAAAAATCCAAAGACCGGGCACCGGCTCTCACCGCCTCTCTACCGAGACTGGAGAAGAAGCCCACCACGGAGAAACGCCGTCGCAACCCGCCGGAAACTGAGCAGAAGACAGCCGACTCACGGACCTCCAATGTGGCCAACGGCGTCTCTGAGCCCTCGAAGACGCTCGCTCAGCCTCGTGGTGCCGGATCTCGCCCAGTGATGTCTGAACGGGAGACAGAAGCTCTCAACAAAGCGTTGGCTGATATGGCCGAAGCTGACAAAAGTGATGTGGAAGCACCTGGTTACGACCGGTTCCGGGAGGAATATCGCGCCAAGGGCAAGAAACGTGCCTTTGCTACTGAACAGGCCGAAATCCTGAGACGCAAGGTAACACAATGACTTACCACATGCAAATATGTCTGGATTTACTGACACGGTATTTAGCGCCGCCGAAATGACTTCCTCGTCAAGCTCAGCAAGTCTCTTGAGAAACAAGCAACTGCCGGCATGGACCGATTCCGATATGCAAACGAGGCATCCGTCGTTGCTGAAGTCCAGGCGAAAGAGATTCAGGATGAAAAGGAGCGCAAGAAGGACATGCAACGCAAGCGGCGTCGTGAGAATACGGTGCGCATGGAGATGCAAAAGAAAAAGGAAGCAGAGGCCAAGGCGCACGAGGCTCAAGATTCTGCGGAGAAGGCCAAGTTCCTTCGTGAAGCGGAACGGGCGCAAAGGAAGATCAAAACGACCAAGAGAGCTCTCGAGGGAATCACTGCCCCAGAGGAGATCAGCGAGGTCACTCCATTGGCTCCAAATCTGGAAGGCGGCACTACCAGCTCCTTCCACATTGGCCGCGGCTCACCATCGAGACGGAAGTCTGGTCGCGGTGGTCCGGTCACTCGGCCAAAGAAGTCGAAAGAGCAGAAGCAAGCCGAAAAGGATGCTGCGGAGGCTGCTTATGCAGCTATGGAGAATGACGAACCTCTACCTATCGCACCCAAGGAGGACCCCCGAAAGGAGTCTCTCAAGAAGGAGGTTAAAGGTGGCCGCTCCAAGGAGCCCACGCCAACGCCCTTGTCCGCCTACGAGACTAAAGGCTATAACCAGATTTATGAGCAGATCTGGCGTGACATTGCGCGGAAAGACATTCCCAAAGTCTACCGCATCAAGGCCTTGTCCCTCAGCACGCGTCAGGAGAATCTCCGCAAGACAGCTCAGCTGGCCAGCAAGCAGTCCCGCAAGTGGCAGGAGCGTACAAACAAGAGTATGAAAGATACTCAAGCCCGCGCCAAGCGCACCATGCGTGAGATGATGTCCTTTTGGAAGCGCAACGAACGAGAGGAGCGTGATCTTCGTCGTCTTGCGGAGAAGCAAGAGATTGAGTCCGCTAAGAAGGCGGAAGCAGAACGTGAAGCCAACCGTCAAAGGCGCAAGCTTAACTTCCTCATCTCCCAGACAGAGCTGTATTCTCACTTCATTGGCCGAAAAATCAAGGGTGCAGAAGGAGATGCTGCCGGGGACACAGCCGTGGAAGCGACGGGCGAGACCGTCCAACCCGGCAAGGGTCAGGATCATACCATCGACATGCCCTCCAGTGTTGCTGATGCGGGCACCAAAGTTACGAACTTCGAAGATCTTGACTTTGATGCCGAAGACGAGACCGCCTTGCGGCAGGCCGCCATGGCTAATGCTCAGAACGCTGTCCAGGAAGCGCAGGATCGGGCACGCGCCTTCAACTCTGGACAGAACCAAATGGATGCCTTGGATGAGGGCGAACTGAACTTCCAAAATCCTACGAGTTTGGGAGACATCGAGATCTCGCAGCCCAACATGCTTACTGCTAAGCTCAAGGAGTACCAACTGAAGGGTCTGAACTGGCTGGTCAACTTGTACGAGCAAGGCATCAACGGTATCCTAGCCGACGAGATGGGTCTGGGAAAGACCATCCAATCCATCTCCGTCATGGCTTATCTCGCCGAAGTACACAACATCTGGGGTCCGTTTTTGGTCATTGCGCCCGCTTCAACCCTACACAACTGGCAGCAGGAAATCACCAAATTCGTGCCGGATATCAAGGTGCTTCCCTACTGGGGTTCCGCCAAAGATCGTAAGATTCTCCGCAAGTTCTGGGACCGCAAGCATATCACCTACACCAAAGAGTCGGAGTTCCACGTGCTGGTGACGTCGTATCAGCTCGTCGTGCTTGATGCCCAGTACTTCCAGAAGGTGAAATGGCAGTACATGATTCTGGACGAAGCTCAGGCCATCAAGTCCTCGCAGAGTTCACGATGGAAGAATCTGCTTGGATTCCACTGCCGCAACCGTCTCCTTCTTACCGGTACACCGATTCAGAATAATATGCAGGAGCTGTGGGCCCTTCTTCACTTCATCATGCCGACTCTGTTTGACTCCCATGACGAGTTCAGCGAATGGTTCTCCAAGGATATTGAATCCCATGCTCAAAGTAACACGAAACTCAACGAAGATCAGCTGAGGCGTCTACACATGATCTTAAAACCTTTCATGCTGCGTCGTGTGAAGAAGCACGTCCAGCAGGAGCTTGGAGATAAGGTCGAGAAGGACATTTTCTGTGACCTCACCTATCGCCAGCGGGCCTATTATACCAATCTACGAAACCGCGTCAGCATCATGGATCTCATCGAAAAGGCTGCCGTTGGTGACGAGGCCGATAGTACGACCTTGATGAATTTGGTTATGCAGTTCCGTAAGGTCTGTAACCACCCTGATCTGTTCGAGCGTGCCGAAACCAAGTCTCCCTTCTCTACCGCCTACTTTGCCGAGACGGCGTCGTTTGTTCGGGAGGGCAACAACGTCGATGTCAGGTACTCGACCCGCAATTTGATTGAATACCCCATGCCACGCCTTCTCTGTGGTGCAGGCGGTCGTGTCGATGTTGCAGGCGCTGAAAATCCTCACGCCGGGTTCCGCGGACGGTACTTGAACCACTTGATGAATATCTTCACCCCGGAGAACATGAAGCAAAGCATCCAGGACGACGGAGCGTTCTCTTTCCTACGTTTTGTAGATACATCACTGGGTGAAGCGTACGAGCAGTCGCATCTCGGAATCTTTGAGCGAGCGGTCCGCCGCCGAGGTCAGGTCAACAGGCTATCTCGGCTTAACGTTGCCTACGACGACGACAAAGAACTGGCAGGGTCCGCCCTTCCGCATACACTGTTCAATATCGTCGACCGCAATGATAAACACGCCGTCAATGAGGTTGCCGCAGAAGGAATAATGCGGGACTTGATGACTGTCTCGCAATCTACGTACGAGCGCGAGGGCCTCAACATCATTGAGCCCTGCGTCAGTCCCGCCGCATCCGCACCTCCGATCTCTGTGGTGTCCTCGAGCCATATCCCCTCAATCGAGACAAGGGACACCCTCTTCAATGTCTCCGTTCGACACGCACTGTATAGCACGCCTTCAAGACAAGTCGATGAGCAGATTATCGAGAAGAAGGTGGACCCTACTCCGTACTCGCTTGCTCCCATGCTTCCGAAGCCGATTTCCGCCAAGGGCCGTTACACGCACATCGAAGTGCCATCCATGCGCCGGTTTGTCACCGATTCTGGTAAATTGGCTAAGTTGGATGAGTTGCTTCGAGAGCTCAAGGCAGGCGGTCACCGTGTACTGCTGTACTTCCAAATGACCCGCATGATCGACCTAATGGAGGAATACTTGACTTACCGCAATTACAAGTACTGCCGCTTGGATGGAAGCACCAAACTGGAGGATCGCCGCGACACCGTGGCTGATTTCCAACAGCGCCCTGAAATCTTCGTCTTCCTGCTGTCCACTCGTGCTGGTGGTCTGGGTATCAACTTGACTGCGGCCGATACCGTCATCTTCTACGATTCGGATTGGAACCCGACTATTGATTCTCAGGCCATGGACCGCGCGCACCGTCTTGGTCAGACACGGCAAGTTACAGTGTATCGACTGATTACCCGGGGTACCATCGAAGAGCGGATTCGTAAGCGCGCCCTGCAGAAGGAAGAGGTCCAGCGGGTCGTTATCACTGGTGGCGCGGCTGGAGGAGTCGACTTCAACACGCGCAACCGGGAGAGCCGCACGAAAGACATTGCCATGTGGCTGGCCGACGATGAGCAAGCCGAGCTCATTGAGCAGAAGGAGAAGGAGGCTTTGGACCGCGGCGAAGTGTTCGGTGCCGGCAAAGGCGGAAAGAAGGCAGCCCAGAAGAGAAAGAAGGACATTACGTTGGATGATATGTACCACGAAGGTATGTCTTTCCCTACGCACTTTACATGTTGCTTTGAGATAGATACTAATTTTTCTAGGCGAGGGTAATTTCGATGATGCCAGTGCCAAACCATCCGGGGCGGCAACCCCTGTATCGACCGCGGAGAACGTGGGCACGCCCTCGTCCACTCCGGCACCCAAGCGTGGCCGTGGACGCGGATCGGGCAAGGGGACGTCCAAGCGCGCCAAGACAACCAAGGAGCGACTGCGTCTCATTGACGGCGATGGGGGTCTGGGTCCCAGCTGATCCCGATCAGACATTCGCACTCTCATTCTCTCGTTTTACCCATACGATTTGACGGAATGGCGGCGTTTGGATATTTTTCCCTCGTGTCTTTGTTGTCTATGCCCAAGTCTTTAATGGCTTTCTTCCATCCTTATCATTCTCCTTTTATTTATTTCGCGATTCGACCACCTTTTTTCTTTTTTTTCTTTTTACTTCTTCCCCCGGCTTTGGACTATGATGTCCGAGGTCATGTATTAACAAGGAGCATTTTGATACACGAGACATTAGGTTCAGGCGGCAGTGTGGTGATGAGCAGACTATTGCGGTAATGTATGAGACGGATGGACATGAGCTTAGTCATTATGATGCATCCAAAAAGCAGCGGCGAGGAGGGAAGCAGACGACGGATAGACGGATGGATGTTGTATGTTTGTATTGTTCTACATGTGATTGGATTTGGAACTGGGATACATTTTCATTTCATCTTTTCTTATTTCTTACAAGTCTTTCTTTCGCACGGGGTTTGATTATTGATGGCATGTGGTTCTGGGCCTTTAGGGGCTGAGTAATCCCGGTGACTGCAGTAGTAGATCGGCCTTCTCCGCACTTTTTTGCCCCCGTGCGCTGTAAGGATCGTCCCCAACACAGTATAGTATTTCCTGTACATTGACCGATTCATCGATGGTATACGCCAACGAGCATCTCCGCGTCCTAACATGCAGTGGGTAATGCAGAGGACAACGCAGTAAAGTGACCGACATATATACTTCAAGGAGTAACTGGCTGATTATCTGTCCGATCCCTGGCCCAGGGTTTCACCAAATCTCCAGCCGAGCAAAGACCGGGTGGCCTGATTTACGCCGTGAGTGGTCCGTTTGTCTGAGTCAGCATGCTGTCCCCCATGCCGGCCTGCCGAACGGCCAATCAGCGACGCCTCGATCGTCAGCCTCGGCGAGTCATACCTAGAATTACATTCATTACCGGTCATGGTATCCCGTAATCGGGAGGCCAGTAATTTTTCCCCTCCCAAATCTTGAATCTTCCAGATATCCTGTCTTGTCTTCTTCCTTTTCCCTTCTTCTCCTCTTCACTACCCTGTTCTTCTTCTCCCCATTCCTCCACATCCATTGCTTCCTGATCGTCAATTAGGGGCTATCTCATTCCTTCGGCTTGCACTCTCCGTCTCGAATTGTCTGCCCGCTCATTCGAGTCTCCATGGAGTCGCTTCTCCAGCAGTCCCGGGCCATGTGCCCGTTCCTCAAGCGCACTTCCCCGACCACTTTGCGCTCACTGTCGACCGCGACCCGTCCCAGCACCAGCCCTGGCGGAGGCACCATGTCCAACCTCCAGGTCCTGGCTCGTCGCTGCCCAGTGATGAGCAAGGCTCTGGCGGTGCAGAGTGCTCGCCTGGCTCACACCAAGCGGTTCACCTCTTATACTGCCGGTGTGGCGGGCCTGAACCCCAAGCAATTCCGGCCCACTGTCGGCAAGAGAGCGTTGCATTCCACCGCCGGCAATGGCGCTGATGTGACCCCGAATGTCTACAAGGAGTCACAGCGAGGTTAGTGCTTTTCTTTATTTTCTCTCGCACAGTCACAACGCCAATGTAATTGTACTGACGGAATTCCCCCTAGTTCACCCCGGTCTTACCGGTGTTCCCAAGCAGCAGCTCGAACCTTCTGCCGCTACCGTGCCCGGCCCTCGTCCCCATGCCCCCAACGCCGCACCCTTCAACTACAATGCATTCTACCAGGGCGAGCTCGAGAAGAAACACAAGGACAAATCGTACCGGTACTTCAATAACATCAATCGCCTGGCCAAGGAGTTTCCTCGTGCCCACACCGCTTCTCCTGAAGAGAGGGTGACCGTGTGGTGCTCCAACGACTACCTCGGCATGGGTCGTAACCCCGAGGTGCTGAAATCTATGCACAAGACCTTGGACAACTACGGAGCGGGTGCCGGAGGTACTCGCAACATTTCCGGACACAACCAGCACGCCGTTGCTCTCGAGAGCACTTTGGCCAAACTTCACAACAAGGAGGCTGCGCTGGTCTTCAGTTCCTGCTTCGTGGCCAACGATGCGACTCTGGCGACTCTGGGCAGTAAGATGCCAGACTGTGTCATTCTGTCTGACAGTCTCAACCACGCCTCCATGATCCAGGGTATCCGTCACTCTGGAGCCAAGAAGATGGTTTTCAAGCACAACGACCTGGTCGATCTGGAAACCAAACTTGCATCTCTCCCTCTGAACGTTCCCAAGATTATTGCTTTCGAATCCGTCTACAGTATGTGCGGATCCATTGCCCCCATCGAAAAGATCTGTGATCTGGCCGACAAGTACGGTGCCATCACCTTCCTCGATGAAGTCCATGCCGTGGGTATGTACGGACCTCACGGTGCGGGAGTGGCTGAGCACCTCGACTACGACATTTACGCTTCTCAAGATACGGCCAACCCTCGTGACACCAAAGGAACCGTCATGGACCGTATCGACATTATCACCGGTACTCTCGGCAAGGCGTATGGTTGCGTTGGTGGCTACATTGCCGGATCGGCGGCAATGGTGGACACCATCCGCTCTCTCGCCCCCGGTTTCATCTTCACAACTTCGCTGCCCCCGGCTACCATGGCTGGAGCGGACACCGCCATCCAGTACCAGGCACAGCACCAGCGCGACCGCGTCCTGCAACAGTTGCACACTCGCGCGGTTAAGGAATCACTCAAGGAGCTGGATATTCCGGTGATTCCAAACCCGTCTCACATCATCCCTCTTCTCGTTGGTGATGCCGAGGTGGCCAAGCAGGCCTCGGACAAGCTGCTCGAGGAGCACGGCATCTATGTGCAGGCCATCAACTACCCCACCGTGCCTCGCGGTGAGGAGCGTCTCCGCATCACCCCCACCCCCGGCCACGTCAAGGAGCACCGGGACCATTTGGTGCAGGCTCTGCAGACCGTCTGGAACGATCTGGGCATCAAGCGCGCCAGTGACTGGGAGGCCCAGGGAGGCTTTGTTGGCGTGGGTGTCGAGGGTGCCGAGGCCGCCAACCAGCCCATCTGGGAGGACGCGCAGCTGGGCCTGCAGCCTAACGAAACCGTCGAAGCTGCCGTGACGCGGGAGTTCCAGACGGCTGCTGCCGAGGCGCTCTCTCAGGCCGCTTCCCGCATGCAGACCGCCACTCCGGTGCGTCCCGCCGCTGCTGCTGCTGCCTCAATCCCCGTGGGAGTGGCTGCTGCTTAAACCTTTTCGGTTCAGGCTAATAATGTGGTGGTCTGGATGAGTTGATCGTTACTATTACTTTTCTTTTCTCTGCTGTCGGATTTCAATCCCAGCATGACCATATGACCAGACTCTGGCCATTTGCTCTATCATAATATGAAATATGAAGGTGGATAAAGACACATGGAACCGGCCAGTCGTTACCGATGAATTTGGGTTCTAGATCGAATTGATCATGTCTATTCCTCATTATGCTGCGCATATTTTTCCTAGTATCATTGTAGATGTAGTATGTATTCTGTAGTCTACATGCATTTACCATTGCAGATGGCTATCCCGTAGTCGAAAGAGAATATCCGGTGTCAGAACTGTCGCTACACCTACTAATCACTATCCAGCACAATCCTCAGTGTTACTCTCATCTTCCCCTACAATCCCGGATTCCACTCAGACCGACAACACCTTGTCATCTGAGTAAATGAACTGGGTGATGCTAAGATAGTATGATCTTCTTTAACTCCGAATTCAATCCAGATTGCCCCCTCTTCAGAATATCATGGTCATTTATCATGTGATCAATTCACTAGCCATCTCAACTGTCATCAGCGCCTCGCCTCGATTCTTCGGACGAGTTCTCTGCATCTCTCTCTCGTGTGGGAGTTTCCTTTTTTTGGTGTTGACTATCTGTCACTACTGAGGGCTATATTTATTTATTCTGGTGGTGGTAGTATCCACAACACATCTGCACATTAAGATTCTATGAATTAGAATTCAGCGATAATTCAGTCTATTCTGCGTACAATATTCAACTACAGGTAGTACTGGTATATATTAAGTATAACGTGTGGTAGTAAAAGACTGGTAACAAACTTACAAGTAAATATTAGTAGTACTACTACTACTACTACTACTAACGTGAATATTCTATTCTACGTCTAAATCAGAGTTACTAGGATTATCTGAGTTACCTTTTTTCTTGAGAAAGTATATTTTCAGCAGTGATAGTAGGGATTTTATCACTTGCCAGGTTGAGTTAGTATTTGGCGAGGTAGAAGTGATGATGTCTAGTAGCAGTTACTTCTAATTTAGTACTGTATAAGTAAATTTGACTGGTGCATTATAGTATAATCATAATCGGTAGTCATAGTAGTTGGTATATATAGAGAAAGAAAGACAGAAAGAAAGAAAGAAAGAAAGTTGCAGTTCATTAAAGGCTGTATGTAGTATGGTAGTAAGGGAAATATAAGAATTGTTGTTGTTGTCTCTATCTAGTTAGATAGTACTAGCCATATTATACCTATATCGTATCGCAACACTGGCATATATACGATTGACTTCCTGAGACTTGACATGTGCATTAGATAGGTTACTACTAGTGATATTGACTAGAAGTCACGGAGCTGAAATGACTCTTGATTTACAAGTGAACTACTGCAAGCTTAGCCAATTTAGAGTGGTCCAGCTGCCCAAGTGAAACAATGGAAGAGAGAAAACGACGTTCTTTTGTATCCATCCATACATACAGAGAAATAATGCTAACTTACACAATCAATCACAACGAATTCCATTCCCAATTGAATCCATCTACCTCCGTCCACCACCACGACTAACCTTCGGGAACTCAACTGGAATCTTCAACCTAGCAACCCGTCTAGCCGCAGCCTCAGCCTTACCACCCTTGATACCCCATTTAGCAAACTCCGACTCGCGGGGCTTGTCGACGCGGCAGCCCAACTCGCGGAAATACTGCGTGATAGCGACATTATCCAGGCGCAGATCATCACGGAGATCCGAAGGATCGGTGGCCAGCTCGTTGGGGGCGTTTCCGCCGGCGGAGCTATTGCCGCCATCCTTGGAAGGTTGGGGCGGGATGTGCAGCGACAGGGCGCAGATGGTAGTGTGGAGGAAGGTGATGTCGTTCTTGGAGAGGGAAGCACCCTGGGGCGCGAACTTGCGGCGCACGGTGTCGATGACGGGGTCCGCGAGCTGTTCGCCGCTGGCGGAGTTCTCGCTGGTTGTTCCACCGGAGAGGATGCGGCGGAGGTCTTCGCGGGGAGGAAGACGCTTGCTGCCTGGGCCGGCGGACTTGTCGCGGCCGGGACGGAGACCGCGGGCGAGTTCCAGGAGGAGGAGGATGAAGCGGAGGATTTGGAGGTGGGTGGTGTTTCCGGAGAGGGCGACGGCTTCGACGCGGCGGGAGACGTACCGCGAGGTGGTGTTGACGGCGGCGCCGGAGTTAACGCTGTCTTGCCATTCTTTGATGTTGGGGAGTTGGCGCAGAGTGGCCAGGCCGTTGGGGACGAGGACATCAAGTGGGTAGACTTCTGACGGGTGCGCGGCGTCCAGGTTAGCCTGGGGCAGAGGCTTCGCGGCTTGAACCTGCGCTTGCAGGGCGGCGGTCTTGGAGGCGATATCTGTGGCTGCGTCGGCGGGCATTGCGCCCAGAATGGCGGTTTCAGCGGCGGAGGCGGCGCCTGAGGGCACGTTGGAGAGCTGGGCGTTTTCGGCAAGCGATTGAGCGGCCTTGCGAGATTGTTTGGTACCGAAGGTGTTGGTGAGCTCTGTTCTTTGAGCGCGCATAGTTTTCTATTTGAAGGGTGAAGGGTCAGCTTATAGCCCGAGTGAAGGGCGTAGAGGAGAGGATTGAGCGTACCATTTCCTCCTCGTCACTCTCCTCCTCTTCCTCCTCTTCAATGGCTCTCATCTTGCGAACGGCGCCACGCAGAGTCATCTTCCGCACTTCGATGAACTGCCAGGTTTTGTTCTCCGGGTCCACGACCGCGACGTAGTGCTTCAGTTGGGAATCGGCATCCTCCTCGGCCTCGCGACCCACGAAGTCCAGCTTGGGGTGCTCGGAGGACTGTAGCAGCAATTCCGACGAGACGATGCCCTTGTTCCGTGACGACGAGGAGGAGGTTTTGCTGCGGGTCTTGAGGTATGGGTTGAGGCGGAGATTGCGCGGGGCGTTGAGACCGGGAGTAGTGACTGCAGTGGATTATATTAGACCTTTCCCATTTCATATGAACATGCCGTGAAGGTAAGAAAGTTAATGTGTGAAAAGGTGCAGCATACTGATCACCGGAGCTAGTTCGCTATCATCCTCGACGACGCTGGAGGCCAGCGGAGGCAGATCTTGCAGCTCGAGCGCGGGCTTCTTGCTGGGCCTCTCATGGCGATCGGAAGCGCGCTTGCGCTTCTTTTCAACCTTATCGGACGGCATTATGTCTGGATAAGGAATTGAAGGGAAATGCGACGCCGCGGAGAGAGAATAGACTGGCAGGGAGATTATCGGGCAGGTGGAGGGAAAATTCCACGAAAAAAAGTTGAAGGCGGTCAGGCGGGCTGTGAGCGGAAGGCGGAGAAGCGTCCAGGCGGGCAGCCTTTCATACGCACAATCTCTCTGTTCATTATGGCCCTATCATTATAGGGCGATTGACAATTTGGATATCATGGATTCATCTACAAGATCATGCTACGGTGATTCATGAAGATTTACAGAGAATAAGCTGTGCGTCGTAAACTTTTTGGTATTTGGAATAAATTCTCATGACCTCTCCATGGCCCGGAATTCCATCGGATTTCCCCAACAGAACCCAGGACACGAGAAATTGACCAGTCCCCACGCAAAAGCTCATCGGCAATGGCAAGAGTAAGATAGTACAGGAATACAGAAAGACCATTCGACTCTTCCACCGTGCCTTCCAACCCCACCAAACACATTCGTACCTCCGAAGGAAAAGATGCGGCACTCGCACCCCCACTGTCTGGATCAAAAGGAAATCAAGAGAAGATCGAAAACGTTATAACGAGCCCGAGGGATTGGATGTGGAGAAAATCGCTTTTCAACCTGCTGAACGGCGGGCTCCGAAGTCGATTGCACCGAGAATGTTGTGGCAGACCAGACAGGCCTCGATTGAGATACCGAACCACGTAACGATCATAACTGGAATCATCATCGTGACGTCGTCGCAATTGTCATGTTTAGCGTTCAACTTGAGCGTTCACATGAAGAGCTGAGATGGAGTGGGCGAGTAATTTATTTGCTGCGGGAATGGGTTAGTTGCTTGTCGATTTGATTTGCTCGTTGCTTGAATAGCACTCACGATCTAGCTCTCATCTTTCTTCTCTTGCGCTTGAGGCGACGGACGCGCTTCTTTCTCCACTTGGCTCTCATCTTCGAAGAGAATTCGAAACTGATACCAGTCAGTCAGTCACTGTTGGCCCAGCCAGACGATGAAGCACTGCAACCCGTGCAGGCTAGGAGGGGGTACTCACACTTCTGCGAGGATGAAGAGATGGTTGCAAGAATGATGGAGAGCGGCCGCGGTTGAGCTTCTTGTGTGCGCCGTGGCTGACTCAGCATGCAATGCCGCTAAGGGCTCGCTAGTGTTGCGCCGGCGCTGATTGGCTCGCTGATTGTCATCCACTGCTTTACCGAGACTGGCATTACCGCTTTGGGCCTTGCCCGTGACATCAACCCTCCCGGTGCGTGTACCTTCAGTACCGTGGCATGCGGTGGGAACCCATTACCATTGAGAAAAAAAAGACTCGTTGTTATGATGCGTTCAATGGCATTGAGATTCACTATTCCCGTTTCACCTGTTCGTGTGTATTATCGAGGCCAGCCCTAGCCAGCCCTATCTACTACTGTATACCTAGGAATAACATCGTGGTCTATGTAGAATGTAGATGTCCGCCAGAGTTGAAGATGAGGATTCTCAAGCTGCATTGGGACAATCGCTTAGTAGCCGTAGCGGTAGGTCACCGCCAGATCTCCCTGTACCTCTTCTTCATCTTCTCGCAGCTCCGCTGGGGCGCCATTGGCCATGACCCGGTCTCGTCGCTTGTTCTCCGTCCAGAGAGCCACAAAGTATCCAATGCAGCAGGCCGCAGAGAAGCAGATAAAGGACAGACTGATAATGTAACCATTCCGATATTCAGGCGCATCTTTGGCTAGAAATGCATATGTGGAGATGATACCTCCCGCTGGTAGATAAGCCATGTCAGCAGCGTCATCAATTTATGCTTTGCGTCGACGTCACTTACTGTTACCGAACCCAACCTGCCATGCCGTGCCCACGCTCCGCCTGCGATGACCCCCTAGGTTCATAGCAAACCAGCATACGATAACCGGCATCGCACTATAGCAGCCACAGGTCACCATGAAGAGCGCGCCGTATTGGACGTGTCGGTGAGCCTCTCCGTGTACATTCAATAGTATTCCAAATCCAGCCATGGCGATGGCTGTAGGAATCAAAGTGAAAGCCAACCGGTGTCTGGTGAGATCCGAAAATGTTGCAATTATCATCGAAAATGCAAACGCAGCTGCCCACGGTGGGATCGAGTACAGTTGCGTTAGGATGGCTGGTACAAAAGCTCAGCATACAGCGCATTTAGTGGTGACGAATACATACTTCCGTAGCCATAGGTCTTGATAATAGTCGGGGCAAAGAAAGCATATCCTGAGTTTGTTAACCTATACTACTTTCCAGATATTCACGGATCAAGATGGCAATCAAACTTACCATATGCTGTGACAACCTGCCCAAAATACATAAATCCGCCAAGAAAGATCTTGTCTATATCTCAGTCAGCATATGCAGGAATGTAGGGGGGCCTCCTGGCCCTCGGATATACTTACAGTCCTTGAACACAGCCAACACATCGCGCCAACCCATACGAGCATCATGCCCAGCTTTCCCTGCATCACGAGCCAGCTTAGCCCGGATGTACATTCGCTCTTCCTCATTAAGCCATTTGACATCCTCTGGGAACCCGGGGATTATGAAGAACCAGACAATGGCAACCACGCAGGTGATAACTCCCTCAATGATGAAAACCCAGCGCCAGCCCCCGTAACCTCGGAGCCCGGCCATCTCCCCTAGACCGCTGGCAAGCAGGCCGCCGAAGGCGCCCGCCAATGTGGTCGAGCTGAAGAAGAAACTAAAGCGCTTCTGTGCCTCACTACGCTTATACCACATGCCCAGAAGATAGAAGCCTTGACAGGCACTCTATTAGCAAAAGACTCTCAGAGCTTTGGAAAGAGATCACCTACATCCAGGGAACATGCCCGTTTCAAACATCCCTGTGTCGATATTAGCTATGTGTCGTTGGATGGGGATGCCTTCATACCCAGGAACCAGCGTGTAGTCATCAGTCCACCCCAGTTTGAGACTAAGCCCTGACATATCGTGACGAGGCCGAACCCGAACATACAAAAAGACACTGCCATCATCAGCAACCCAGTAAACGGTGCACAACGGCGTTCATGTACGTAGGACACGTACACCATACATGAGGTTTCAGTTTCTTCAGCAAGATATTGGACGGGATCTCGAATATAACGTAGGGCACAAAGAATATAGTGAGTGCGGTATTGTACTTCGTTCCAGTCGCGATGTTGAGATCCGTTTCGAGCCCGAGTACGGCCGCATTACTGATATTGACACTGTACCAGACATAAACTGTTATGGAAATGACATCTCATTACAAAGACAGCACGGAGGCACATACCGATCCAGGAAAGCAAGTAGATACAGAACACAGAGACATGGGACGATGTGCCAGTCAATCTTGGCCAAGAGCCTGCGCTCCGTGGTTGTGGTAAGAACAGGGAGGTCTGAGGGAAGCGCTTCAATGTGGTCCTCAGGTTTCAATCCGGGTCCGGGCTGAGGAGAGCGGTCTATGGTCTCTGTTTACGCAAATTGAGGTCATTATCGTCTTCGTGAGACCTCGATGCGTATGAACTGTACCTTCGGATGACCCCATCGCGAGTTGTGCGCGGAAATATGAATATTGTTGTACGCTTCTGTGTCTCTGCGCGGTATTGCGACACGATAGATAGAAATATCGTGACCGGATTACTCCAGTTGACAAGGGCGTACTCTCGGCAGATAAAAGGTGCCAAAACAAAGTTCGAGAAGCAAGGGATGTATGACACGATGAGCGCGTAAACAGACGAGATACGGCGCAGAGACACTATTTGAGCAGAGGATCACGACAATTGGCCATGCATAGGGGAGCAGAAAGAAGAAAAGACAGCACAAGAGGGGCAAGCAGGGGTGCCAGACAGATTGATAGTGAATACGGACTGCATCGATGGCGGCTGACGAACCATCTAGCCTAACCAATAGCCTATACAGCCCGCTGTGATGAACACGGCAGTGGACGAGGACCAATTAACTCATTGACTCGGGGAGGCCTTACATTAGCGAGGAAAATGGGACGGGTCGGACAAATCCTACCCATTTCGGCCTAATCCGCAAGTCAGATAGCCTGACAGGCTGGGCATTGCTTAGCATGATTGTCCGATCCATGGTGGCTCCCAAGCCGTGCCACTCGAAGGTTTCATCCGATTGCTTATCTGCACAGTCTGAGGCCATGGTGATGGCTTTACCTGGGTAGGAACCGAAGATGATGCCAGTCTGGACGGATGTAACATGCCGAGGGGGAGAGAGTTTAAGAGGAATGGAATGGAGGAGAACATGCCCGGCTGCCAGCTCCATCCAGTCTGCCAGTTCCCTGTCCCGGGATCACAATCCTAGTCTAGTAGGAGTAGAGAGTAAGCAGTGAGCAGGTACTTTTAAGCAGTAGCCCAGCCATGGCCAACTCCACTGGACTCAATAGATAGTAGCCGTGCCAAACCCACCTTTCCCCGCAGATCCCTTCCTTCGCTAAGCTTATCTACCCCACAATCGGCTGGTCTCGAGCAGTTCGTTTCCCTAAGCTCTGGGCAAAATCGGGAGAGTTATAGACATTCGAACGACGACGAAGTATCTGCGCGCTGTCGAATTTCATGCTTTCAGGCCACTACAGAATCCAGCCACAGGTCGAAACTCAAAGCTAAATGCACATGTAGGCCCAATGAGAGAGCAAAGAGATATGGACCGGGTAGCACAGATGCCGTATACAGTCGTACAACCTGCATAAGCGCGCAAATCGAAGTCTTCCCAAGTCGCTCGGCAAAGATTGTCAAGTCTGATCATTTGGGCCCATCATGTGTGGCAGTGGCTGGCCACGTGCTGCCCTTCATTCGTCCCACGTCCCCCCCAACACCCTGAGGAGTGAGGACGCGGACGAGAATACTGATACTTTCAACATCCAGTCTAGCAACATGCCCCGCCCTTCCGGTAATGATTCTAGAATACCCATAACCCATATAAGCTAGCTTGTCATAAAGAATAATTACTCGCCACCACGAGCTATCATACAATCATACCATATCTTCCCTCAGTCCGCGCCGAAACGAGACTCCGGATAGATTAGGGACCATTTATGCCACAGATATTCCCGAACTTCCCCAACATTCTCTAGAAGCCCGCATACGGTCACACGGTCAACTGCTCGACGGTTGGTCGTCTACAGCCTTCCCCCATGCCTTCTCAAAGGCCGAGTCATCGTCCACTGCTACGACGGACGCTCCTGGGGTAGGTCCTTCTTCGCTGACCTCCTCCTTCTCAATCATCTCGGGGGCAGGCGATGTAGGAACATCAAAGCCCGCCTCTGCTCCCGATGGCTGCGTCCTTGGATCGGTCCCAAGCAGCTCAGAGTCAAAATTTGAGCTGTATATAACAGCCGCAAAGGCCTCGAGCTCTCGTACTCCTTGTTCGATGGAAGTAAGATACAAGTTGGGGGGAGCTGTCCCATTTCCGATCACATGGGCTTGTCGAGCCAGAACGGCCAACACGTTTGCCAGCTTCGTCTTCGTGTCGGAGCCGTCAGCCGCGGGGACGACCGTGGCGACCGATGTGAACGACTGAGGAACGGACGTGGGCGCCTGAGTGGACGACTTGAACGCGTCGGCCTTGCATTGTTCAATGAGAGTCTGGAAGCATTCGTTGTTGAGAAGCAACATGACACGAGTGAAAGTCGGAGAGTCGATCAGGTCGGCCGTCTCGTCCAGGAGATGGCGCAGCGATGCTGTTGTTTGAGGCGTCGCGGGTTCCGTCACTCCGAGAACCCCAGACTCCTGCAACAAATGGTCCTCCTCTTCCCGCGAGGGGAGCACATAAGACAACCACTTCCGATACCTGATAAGACAAATGAACGGTCAGCACCCGGCCACTAGGACTTGCTCATAGTCAACGTACTTCCTGTCCTCCTCGGTCACGCCCTCTATCTTCCCACGGACTTGTAGGATCAATTCCGACAGCTTGCTCACCGAAATGTCCTCCCGGGGGTTCAAAGGACCGAACACCTCTGTCACGGCGGCCTGCACCTCCTCCATCAACTGCTTCCAGCCTCGGTGAAGCAGCCACCAACTGAAGGCAAGGTATCTCCGATTTGTCTCAAAGTCATTTCCCAGTGTTTGTGTGAGGTCATCGTCATCGTGATCCTCAAGACGAATAGTCGATCCATCCGCAGGGGGTGTAGCCATGGAGATCACGCTGGACAGATAGTTGCGTCGGCCGAGCAGGTTGAGTTGGATTCGAGTGAAGATGGTCAGCAAGGTCAGGGTATAGATGAGTGTAAACGACCTAGTGATAGCTATGATGGTCCGTTAGACTCGTTGGTTCCTGTAAAGAAGTGACAATAATGGGTGACTGACAGGTTATCTTGACCTCGTTCCATAGCTGGGTCTTGTTTCGCTTCGGCCGTGGGGAGCCGCTCCCCTCGATGGTCGACTCCCCTAATTGACTCGTACGGACAAAGCCATCGCTTTGGAAGCTAGACAAGCTTCGCCGATCGTCGTCCGTTATACTGGGGCCCACCGAGCTTAGATCCGAGCCTGTTCCTTCCCCAGCGTTAAGACGAGCTAGTCGTTCGGCACGCTTCTTCTGGAGTTCCTTGGTCAATTCTTCCACGGGAAGTGCCTCGAGGATATCCTCCGCCGCGGTCGGTAATAGGGCTAGCACAGTATAGGTACAGTCGGTCTGATTTTGTTCGAAGCGTCGCCGCAAGCTGGACAAGAGGCAATAGCCGTCAGTTACTGTTTTCGAACACGCGAGCAGGTCACAGCGTTGAGATAATAAGAGGTAAGGAAGGCCCATCACTTACTTCTCCCGAGCAATGCGGTCACTACTCATGCGCTCGCGTGCCTCTGAGATCTTGGACAGCAGATACTGGCCTGCAAGATAGCCCGCTCCGATCACGCCAGCTCCGATCGCAAGGCCCTTGCGATTGCGCCGGAACCAGCGCTTAGTAGCACTGATCATTATGGAGCAAAGATGATCGGGAACAGTTTCTCAGATACAGGGAGCAGTGTAGTTCATCGTACGAGGTAAAATAGAAAGCAAGAAAAAGAAGAATGGAGGTTGGGAATCACAAGGAAAGCCGAAGAGACGGCGTGAGTGATGGAAGAGCGACGGGAAGCACGGTCGGGGATCGAGGGTCCCTAGAGCGGCCTCGGCTAAAGAGCAGCCAGCAGCAACCACGTATGATCGTCACCAGCGGGTCAGGCTATCACGGATGCGAGGATATAGACTAAGATATATGCTCTGTACATGATTAGACTAGTAGACAGACAGAAGTTGTGGGGACTGGGAAGAAGAACCGAATGGCAATAGTTTGTGCCACTTCATCCCCGCGATTAGTTGCATCATCATTATTAGAAGTCACGGTGTTCTGTTCTTTTCATTTGCATCTCAGCCTGATTCTGTCCGACGTGGACGCAGTTTGCCAGGTACCGCCAATACCAGACGATACGGACGCGGATGCCCCCTATCAGGGCTGATAAGGGATAAGGAGAACAGCCATCATACCGTCACAGGCGAGGGGCTCCCCATCATTACATACACGCCATGACTCTCCATTATTCTTCCCTTCATCATCATCTTCTATCTTCCTTTCTTTATCTTCTCTCTTCTCTTCTCTTCCTTTCTTTCTCCTCCATATATAACTCTGCCCTTCAGAATCCTTGTATACACATGGATTATATCCCCAGCAAACCATGCCTCCCCCATAAACCTTTCTCCATGCCAACATCTCCACACCGGTCCTAGTCAATCAATCCCGCTCTGTCCCCCCTCCCTCCCCCCGAACGCCAGCGTCATCGCCATCACTGGTTCCTCCCCCTTCAACCCCAGACTCGATCTGATCCATCCTTCGACTAAACACGTCGGAACCCCTTCCCCGCTGGACAGCTCAGCTTGGAACTTAGCTGGACCGTCACTTGTGCTTGCCGATCGCTGAGCTCAGTTAATTTCTCCATCTTAAACAAGAGGGTGGCACCGGTCGCTGCCCCCATCAAGATGGAGCCCCGCAAAACGCCCCCGGAGTACTTTTTGGAGATCTTCGCAGATACCACCAACGTCCGCGACGTGTTAAAAGGTGAGTCAGTTCTTCTCTTCACTGAATCGTCCTCTCTATAACTACAAAAACCTAAATACTAACATCTCCTCTCCACAAACAGGTATTCTCAACACCATCTTCTTCCACCGATACTTCCCCTCCATCCGCCCAATCACCTTCGACGTCCTCGACTTCACCCTCCCCGCCATCAACGACGTAGACCTCGAAACCCTCATCGACTCCCGTGTGAGTTCCCTCGTCCGCCAGCACTCCTCCGCCGCCAGCGCCCCCGATGGCGGCGGCGGGGGTGTCCGGGCACGGATGGCCGTGGAATTCTACGAAAAGCGACGTCGACGACCGGGAATCTGGTTTGGCGGACTATCAGGGAAGGGCGAGGAAGAAGTATGCTGGGAAGTGTGGAATTTGGACGTGACGATAGCCACTCCTCGAACAGAGTCTGGTATGGACGCAACCCAACCCACCCCCCCATCCGCCAAGCTATTGCCTCTCTCTCCCCTGTGCTGACATGTGATTGCCGGGTCTAGAACGCGCCAAAGTGCGCAAAGCAATGGAGAATATGCTTCAGAAAGCCGTCTTGAAGATCCTAGCCGTGGTTAACCGCGATAAGGAGCACATTCCCCCGATCACTACGAGCGATTCGAATCCGTTTCCTTATCGCGTGGTTTTAAACCCGAGATCGGATGGTTGGCAGAATCGCTTTGGGTTATACTGATGCAGGCTACCTACCTACTACCCCTCTACTGCTTCTTTTCTTTTAATCACACACAAAAAATGTGCCCAGGCTACGGTCACCTGGACGCGATATTGATATGATATACATGAAGACAATCCGAAGGGCAGGCTGGCGCGGCAGGGCACGTCTGGGGATGCATATGGAATGCTACCTATGTCATAGTATGTGTTTGCCCAGGAGTAGCAGCCTGCCGTCACCCCTGGTCCGTTTCCATTCCGGCGTCGGTGGCAACCACAACAACAACAACTACCAGCTTTGATTCTCTTGCAAGTGTATTTTATCCCGCTTCTTTTTGTCCCCTTTATCATATGCGTCTCCTTCGGATTCGGTTCAGAGGATGAAATGTTCTTATACCCCCCACCCCCCAATGTCCACCACTTACACTCTCCCATTTCCCTTCGACAGAGAAGGAAGACAAGAGAAGACACGAAAAAAGGAATGAATGAATGAATGACCAGGAGGGTCAAGTCCAGTCCAGTCAAGTTATTGACAATGCTCAATTTACCAAGAAACGAGGCATAATGCATCAAAGTATAGCTATAATAATAATACCACACAGCCATGGGAGAGAGCACGGATATTAGGCCCGTGATAACCTCTCCCCTTTCCAACCAACGCAAAAAGATTCAACACGCAATTCTACTTAGATTCAAGTCATGGCAAAAATGAACAGCATGAAAACAACCACACAAGGATAGCCCAATTCTCGCCCGACAAGGCTCAAAGTATCGTATCGTATCAATCAGTCAATCAATCAATCAATCACACCGCTTCATCCAGTTACATCGATTTTTTCCAAACATATCGGCATTGAAAGGATCCCAGAAGGAAAGCTTTCGTCTTGCCTTTGTTTTGCAAAATTCCTCCAAAACATAAACCGAGACACGACTGACTCTGTGAGTTGACCGAGATCAAGCCACAGATTCACCCGGAGTTCACGGTTTAGCTATTTACTGGTCCTTGGCAGCAGCCTCGGCCTGGGCGCGGAGGTTGGCCGAAGTGGAACCGCCCTGGAAGAAGCGGCCGAGCACGGGCTGGATGAAGGAGTGGAAGACAACTTGGGCACCGCTGGAGAAGAAAGTCAGTCAGAGTTCTGGTGATGATAATAATGGGTTTCGGAGCTGCGGGAAGTGGATAGCTTACTTGGTCTGGGGAAGAGACATCCAGAGGACAAGGGCGAACTTGAAGATGTAGTAGAAGGCTGTGTTGAAGCGTCGCGATCAGTTTATGTACTTTCCACTGTAGGAATCCCATCAAACGTTGCGAATACTTACGGAACCAGTAGGGGGCAGAGATAGCGCTCTCAATGACGGTGAAGAAAGCGTAAACAACCCAGTACTAGAAGAATCACATGCCAATCAGTATAACCGCTAGCTGACGAGCGCACGTCGTCACGTGCAGAAAGATAACCTAGGCGTATGAAACGCCCGAGTTATGTCGCGATAACGGGGATCACGAGAAACATACCGTCAACCACTAAACGCAGGGTCACGATCATCAGCACAATTATCATCTAAGAAAACAGTAGGGAATACAGAGATGGAGCATACCTGTGTGTCGTCGGCCTTTCCGGCGGTGAACAGAGCGTTCAGGGAGTAGTAACCAGGGATGAGGAAACCAGCGAGGTTGACGAGGAATTCACCGGCGATGTTGAAGAAGACCAAGAAGAAGTAGACGCCGACCAGGCCCAGGATCACGTAGACCTTGGGGACGGAGGTCTGGCGCTCCAAGTTGTTGAGGACAGGGTACTTGGAGAGCTAAAGTGTGAAGAGGAGATGGTTAGTTTAGCTTCGAAACTGGCGGCTGAGAAATATGCAAGTAGGCAGAAATCGGAGAACAACAACACGACTTCATCCCATCCTCCAGCTCTCCGACGATTCCAATCCGTGATGAATAAACATTGTAAGACAGGAATAAACGAGCAGATACAATGCAGGTAGAAAGGAAACCCCTTTCGCAAACCGATTGGGGGGAGACAGGGAGGAGGAATAGGACACAAAACCAGAAAACGCACACACGACTTACCTCCTTGTCGAGCTGGGCAATGGCGTGCTGAGCACGATCCTGGAAAGAGGCCATTTTCGAAGGAAAATGAAGATAGCAGAAGCTGTACTAGGAGAAGGATGAAAGATCTGGGTTCGTAAACTCTTGGAGAAGGAAAAGCGAAAGTCGGATTCGGTCGTTATCAGGGCGCGGCAGAAGAGGAGAGGAGGACGAACGAGTAGGTGAGATTCGAAAGGACGAGCTGGCGGTTACGGAACCGCCAGCCGGGATGACGGTGGGGTCACGTGATGGGCTCATGACGTCGAGGGCTGGCCATTATTGTCCCCAGATGACGTTCCAGCAAGCAATCTGTTTG
The DNA here is from genome assembly GCF_003344945.1 of Aspergillus welwitschiae. Taxonomy (NCBI): domain Eukaryota; kingdom Fungi; phylum Ascomycota; class Eurotiomycetes; order Eurotiales; family Aspergillaceae; genus Aspergillus; species Aspergillus welwitschiae. The sequence continues at coordinate 680,045 of NW_020798704.1, read as the reverse complement.
ACCGGAATAGAAGCACATGAGAGTGCATCTCAAGGTGGGTCAGATGGGGATGCTGGTCGTGTGCTTGATTTCTGAGGATTTGACTCTTTCCTACAGTCAGTGTACTTTCTCTTGGACGGAGTTCTGGAGGGATTTCTTCCAGACAGTTCGATCGATACGCTCGGTATCAGTGATGTATAGTATGTTACGGGGGGTCTCGTCCGGGCCCCGGCGGCAGGGCTTTTTTCTTGTGCAGCTTTTTTTTTTTCTTTTTGTTTTGGGCTCCACTGGGGCTGGAATTATCCCTCACATTAAATAGTGAGTTATTGATTAATATTAGTTATCGACTAACTAATACTCTGATATGGCTCTACATAGTGCACATACTATCTATCATCCAGCATATATAAAGGGAGTAAGTAAACTATGATGTTAAATGATAGTAGTAAACACTCCAACCACCAAAAAGTATCTATGTCGATAAGAGTTCCTCCCGACCAGGACAAAATTCAGGACCTGCTTGAATTTAGTAGGACTAGTAGTATTAGTAGTAACTAAGTAAGTAGGTACATGAAATCTGCATCTGCATCCATCCCCATCAACCAATGACCGAACCTCCTTCTCTCCCAGTAATATGCCCACCTTCTATACATAGTTTAGAGAGGAAGAGAAAGACACGGAGAAAGAGAGATCCATTCCCGTCCCATCCAAAGATCGAACGAATCCCGATCGCTTACCAAAGTTTCGGACTGGATTGACCGGGGGTCTGATACGTAACAAGATCTGCAGTTGCATCCAACAATCCATTCCCACACAAGTCGGAACGCAACTATCTATCGAATTTTTGTAGGTGTAAAAAAATCTCTAGAAAAACACGTAGGTAATTATTATATCAATAGAAGGTGTCCTGAAATTCTAGAAATAATACTAGACTACAGATCTGGTGGAAAGAAGTGGATTATCCTGCCCGGTGTTTGTGTGTGCGGAATTAGTTTCCATTTCAATCCATAGTACACTTTATCCCACCATCTATGAGCCTGTGAACCTGATAGGCAGAGAGGTTCCTAACTAAATAGTTAGCGAACCACACGTTGGTTTTCAACTTCTTACTGGAAACAGGCTGAAAGTCGAAGAACTCATGTAAAATATGGATTTCCAATTCGAATGTGTAGATAGCATGTTGCGGGTGTCATAATGTATCTCATGGTGTAAGCATCTACTGCCTTATGGACAGCTTGCGACCGAGCTACGAAGAAGTCGGCCAATATCATTCAGGCCCAAGCTGTTTTGAAATACACGATGGCATGTTTACAATGATATTCTCTTTGTCGGTATCTCACAGTCAATCTGTCTACCCTCGTAGCTATAGGAATCCACACGGCATAGTTTTGCACACCAACATCAAACATGGTACATTACGTAGGGCTACATTGACCGTCGCTAATAAATCACATAGTTGAAGATCCAATTACAACCAATGTCATCTTCAAAAGCGAGACTCCCCTGGCGGGCAGAACCCTCCCAGCCGAGTCCGAAGTGACAGTGAAAGATCCACGACCTGCCCGGTCTAGACATCGTCGGCACTCAAATGAGGAAAATGGAAGAGAGAGAGAGAAAAAGAAAAACAGGTGTAGTAATAGAAAATTCGAAGAGGATTCCGGGGAGAGAAGTGTAAAAGGAGAAATCGCTCGTCTTCAAATCGAATAGAGCAGTGCGCCATCAACCATCGTCCATCCCCAGCCACCAAAAGGTCACAGGAACGCCATCCACAGAGCAAAAGTCGGTAGGGAAAAAAGGGGGGGGGCATATCAAAGACAGATCAAAACAGCATAGAATGTAATGTGCAGGTATTCGAAGTTTTTGCAACACGTTAAACCATGTCAAGAAATAACAGCCACTATGTCTTCACCAACGTCTATTAGCAATGTCAATCATTCTCATTGACGCCATTGCCGGCTCCTGCAGCCGCGGCGTTGTCTCGGTTGCCGCTATTGAACGTGAGCTTCAGCTTTGGCGTAGCAACCGCTGAAGGTGTTTCGGCCCCCGATGCCGCAGCAGTCGACTGATCATTTCCGCCTTGTCCACCCAAGTCATCGTAGTTGGCAAACTGTGGGTAGTCTTCGGTCTCCTTCTTTAGCTCCGCCAAACATTTTGCCTAGGTACGGTCAGTAACTGCTCAATCTCGTCTGCTCACAGATGTCTACTCACCTCGATATCATTGGCATCCTGGAACAGGATGCTGCCATCCTCGTTGTAAGTCCGGGCATTTTGGCAAAGGAGATGGATGTCATTTCGGAAGTCCTTCAGGCTCTGATACTCCTCACGGTTGATCTTCTTCTTGATCATATCCATGGCGATCGGGTTCTGAATGACCATGTAATAGTCGGGATAATGCGACTTGGGCGGTGGCTTCATAAATGGCTCAATGATGGACCGCGTAACAGGGCCATCCTCGCTGTCTGACGAATCGGCCGGCAGCTCCGCCTCCATGTCCATTAACGCTTGGTATACGGTATTGACGATGCGTTGCAGGATGGCACGATCCTCGGGAGACAGCGTCTCAACCGGCTTGGCTTGTCTTCCCCTCTTCCGCTTTGGCTGAGGCGTTTCCTCCACAACCTCCTCAGCCTTGCGCTTGGGAGCGGGACCTCTGCGACGCTTCTTCGGCTGAGGCGTCTCGGAGTTCTCGCGGGAAGGCTCCGGTGAAGAATCACCCACTGTTTTCTTTTGACGCTTCTCTTTGTTCACCCGACGACGCTCGACCCTCGCCTCTTTCCGAGCGATAGCATCCTCGATCGTGTCATCATCCGCATCGACAGCCATAAGCCATTGTTCCTCGGTAAGACCGTCATCGTACCGGGTAACCTTGCGTTCACGTGCACCGCGACCAGCTAACTCAACATCGACCTCCTCAGTTACCGGGTTGTCTTCCGTAAGATAGATGTCGGGCAACTCTTCTTCGCACATCAGACGAGGGTACTTGTGACCAGGGCCGTACTGTACGGTCTTCTGTCGTTCTTTATCAATACGCTGGAACGTAGTCAACTCCTCGTCGGACCGCGCCATAATGTCGTTCAAATCATCGTCATCCATCTCTTCCTGATCACCAATCTGATCAGCTGCCTCAGCAGTCTCCAAAAGCGTCCGCAGCAAAGCGTCACGCTCCTCATTGGTAGACTTGTTGTCGAACTTTCCTGCTTGGATGACCTTGCCATCCATATCGAGCTTGAACTGAGCTCGCTCCAGAATCTTCTCCTCAACCGAATTGGAACTGATCAGACGCAAGATACGAACTTCATTCTTTTGACCGATACGATGCGCACGATCCTGGGCTTGCAAATCCTGATGAGGGTTCCAGTCAGAATCGAAAATGATGACGGTATCGGCGGACTGAAGGTTAAGACCCAAACCTCCTGCTCGTGTCGATAGCAGGAAGCAGAAGTATTCCGAATCCGGGGCGTTGAATAATTTCAACAGATCGGATCGGTCGTCTGATTTGGTGGATCCATCAAGACGGAGATACTTCAATCCACGAAGACGCAAGAAGTCTTCCATAATGTTCATAATCTGCGTCATCTGGAAGAACATCAGGACGCGATGGCCAGTGGCTCGGAACTTAGGCAGAATCCGATCCAAAAGCTCGAATTTACCGGCAGTACGCCAAATCAGATCGTTGGTTCCTCGTCCAGGGTTCATCTGGTCTTCCACTGGCTCAAACACGAACGGATGGTTGCAGAGTTTTCGCAACTGCATCAGCATGTTGCTAAGACCACGCATACCGGTCTTACCTCCCTTGCCATCGCTGACAGCCATCTTGTTATGTGTGACAAGCTGCCTGTATAGCTTGGCTTGCAACGCAGAGAAACGGCACTTGATGACTCTCTCTTGCTTGTCAGGAAGATCTTTCTCGACATCCTTCTTCAGACGTCTCAGCAGGAAAGGCCGCAGAACCTTGTGAAGGCGACGGATCACCAGCAGTTGTTCTTCTTCGCTCAGTTCCATACGATCTTGTCCACCTGTGTTGGCAAAAGGTGTGTTGAACCACTCATCAAACGACTTGACGGACTTGAAGATATTAGGCAGGACGAAGTTCAGCAGTGCCCACAACTCGGGAAGGTTGTTTTGCAAAGGTGTACCCGTCAAAATAAGACGGTAACGGCTAGTGTAGTACTGTGAAAGCGTGCTGCTCAGCTTGGACTGAGTGTTCTTCATACGATGACCTTCGTCGACAATCATGTGAGTCCACTTGATCTTGCTCAAAATCGGACGATCCTTGATGATGTACTCGTAGGTTGTCAATAGAACCTGGAAGTTACCCCAACGGATCTGTTGCTGTTGTTGCTTACGGGCATTGGGGGGTCCCTTGTAGACAACACGAGAAACAGACGGCGCCCACTTCTCAAATTCGAGGTTCCAGTTGGTAAGGGTACTAAGAGGGACGATGACGAGGAAGGGACCATTGTTCTTCTTCCTCTCAATGATGTAAGTGATTAGACTGATGGTCTGAATGGTCTTTCCGAGACCCATTTCATCAGCCAAGATACCATTGAGGTTGTTGTTGTACAGGGAGATCATCCACTGTAGACCCTTCATCTGGTACTCCTTGAGCGTACCACCGACAAGGATACTAGGTTGAACAGTCACCTCCTCCTTGATGCGATGTGCAACGGCATAGTAATCAATCTTCTTCTTTCCGTCACCTTCATCTTCGCTTCCGGAAGCAATCTCCTCTTCTTCATCTTCTTCAAAGAACTGGTCTTCTTCGCCATAGCGCTCGGCCAGACTCCGTTGTTGCTCCCGGACGGAGGCAGCAAGCTGTTTGAGGAAGTTATCGGTCTGCTTAAGAAGGTGAGAGATGCGAGAATCCTTGGCCTGTCCGAGCAGCTTGAGATACGTTTCCTCGTCGTTGGCCTTCAAAGCCTGGAGACGTTGCTTGGCGGTACGCTCCACACGTCTCTGTTCTTCACGCTCCATGTGCTGGTGGTGCTGAAGCATCGCGCGGCCCAGTTTCTGCATACGAGTACGCTGTTGGGCAGCAGCGGTCTGCAACTCGGCACCATGAGTAAGAATAGCCTGAAGATGATCATACTGCTTGCGCTTTTCTCTCGTTTCGCGAGCATCGCGCTGCTGTTTCTCCAACTTCTCGGTGATACGAGCCTCCCGTAGTGATTGCTTCTTCATACGGCGATGGCTCGAACGATTCGCAGTCATGCCCAGATTGTCAAAATGAAACATCTCATTCTGAATCTGCTTCCGGAAAAGTCTTTGTTTCGGTAAAAGATTGAGCATCTTGTATTCAATAAGGGCCTTGAGCTTCACAGAGTCATCCGCAGTGGCGGTGTCGCTCTGGCTAGAATCCCACGCGCCAATATTGGCAGGAAGCTCAGCCAATTCCGCCTTTCGTGCGTTGATTCTGTTGTAGAGGGCTATTTCCCGTTCCTCGCGCACTTGCTCGAGGTCGATTCCAGGTGGCATCAAAGCGGGAATACGCATGCGGTTGGCGCGAGAGGCGTGGTCGGTAAAGCTGACAGTCTTGGGTATCAGATCGTATGGCGCCTGGAAGTTCTGATAGAAATCTTTGTGCTGAGGGGCTTCTGTTGTAGTTGGCTGATCCGGCTTGCTCTGAGCAGTGGCTTCCAAGACGCCTTCCGCAGCCGCGACATTCTCGGATGGAGCAGGAGTCTCCTGCTTCTTCGAAGGGAAAAGTTGCTGTTGAACGCGAGCCGGAATCGGAAGGTTCTTAGATAGCATCTTGAAAGCTAGGATTTGGTTCCTAAGCGTTGCAAGCTGCTCAGCAGAGAAGCTATTCCCGGTCCCAGGTGCGCCTTTCTGAGGGACGCCCTGGGCTACAGGCTGTTGACCCCCTGTCGCGCTCGCATCCGGTATATTGGTATTTGTCGCGCTGGGAATAGAATTGTTGCGGCCTATAATGGATCCGAGTCAATGAGCAAGCCATACGACATGCTATGTACAATGAGAAGAGATAGGACGTACCATTCATGCCATTCGCAGCGACAGCATCAGTATTCGAGCCATTGAGCTGCTGTTGCTGCTGTTGTTGTTGCTGCTGCTGTTGACGTTGCTGCACCTGCAATTGCTGCTGTTGCATCTGCCTCTGTTTGTGGTAGGCTTGTTGCCGTTGAAAGGCTGATAGAAGATTGTGGGCCTTAAGGTATTCAGGGTCATCATGGCGAACGCCTTGTTCCTGCATCTGTTTGAATTTCTATCGAGGAGCTATGTCAGAGGGATTTTACATTTGAAAATTAATTGAATATATATTGAGGGAGAGAAAGCAGGTAGATAACAGGGAGGTGTGGTGGTAGTGCTTCCACAAGGGACGGAAAAGCATACCTGGAAGACCTCTTGGATTTGTTGTTGCGTGATGTTTGGCGGCAACGACATGTTTCCAGCCGCCATACTGGGTGCTGACTGGAGAGAAGCCATGGTTTAGCGCGTGGTGGACGTATTCATAAGCGAAACGACACGCTGGGGGGCGACGTGGAAGCGACCTGGATGCGACAGGCCCCGAACAAGCGCCTAGGGAAACACGTGGGAATTGAGGACAGCGAGGGTAAATGACAATTTGCGCAGGGAAGGGCGATCGAGTGCGCTAAATTACTGATGTGGAGGGATGGGGAGCTCCTTATGTCGATGAATGCGACTGGTAGCGGCCTGTATCTGGACCTTGGCGACAAGTTTCGTGATGTTTGGACCAGGCCGGGGGAGACACAGGGCGGTAGGTGACAAAACAGGAGAATCAGGAAGAAGGGGGAAGGGGGTGTAAAACACGAGGATGTAGGGGTGGAAAGGACCCCAGACGGAGGGGCCGCGTTGGAAAAGGCGCGTGGAAGACCAGTCTGGATGAAATGGAGATGGAGGGGACGGGGCTTTCGCGACTTTCCGTGCTGGTCGGGGAAACTGGCGGTGCTCAGCCTGTGCCTGTAACGAGGAGAGGCAGGCGGCGAGACGTTGGAAGAAGATTTCGTGCCGGGTCACGTGTTTTCACTGCCCGCGCCCGTCGCTGACTCAGCTAGGCCGCACCGGCTTGCCCGCCTTGGGCCTAGCGTCGTGCCCGCCCTCGGCACTCCGCGCTAACATCGGGATACTACGTTGAGGAGAGAACTATTGTTAGGTGCTTATACGAATACGCCAGCATCAAACGCCGATGACTTGATAAATGCCTATCCCAAGGACTGAATAATCTACACTACCAACCCCGTCTAAGAAAAGAAAAACAAAAACCCATCCCTTATGCACTAACACGTCTGTGGGACACCTGTCCTGTGTGTGTTCCGTGGCATTCATCCACCACTGCTGCTGGTGCAGGCCCAAATTATCGCTGATCATCCTTTTCAGACTACTAGCGACCGTGCGAGGCTCTGCCAACCGATTTATTAGTTCTATCCATCACTCTCCAGTAGAGATGAATACAACGCATATGTGGCCAACCACCCCCGCTAGACAGATTTTCCGGAAATCCGTGAGCAACAATTTGGTATATAGCCCGCCAAATCCTCCAAGCTCCAGCTTGTTTGTAGTAAGATACACCGTGACCAAATAAAAGACTCAGTATTCGCCTGCACTGAGGATAGGGCGCTTCATGGGAGGCGGTGGCGGCGCAGGCTTCTTGGAGCGGGGAGGTGGGGGTGGAGGAGCCTTCTTGTTCAGTGGTGTGCCATTCAGGGTAGTAGAGCTGGACTTTCTCGAGACAGCACCTCCATACGAAGACACTGGAGATGGATTCTGCCCCATATACGTCCTCTCGGGACTGGTGCCGCTAATAGGACTAGGCTCCTCCGACTGTTCCATGTACGGGTCAACATATGATCTGCCCATGGTCCGGGACTGCACGCTATTTCTGCGGCCAATATAGTTGTCACTAGCTGCCCGGGATGGCCATTGGTATGTGCCAGGGGATTGCTCTTGGCGCAATTGCGTAGGTCCTTCAAATGTCGTAGTTCTGTTCAGAGCAGGTCTCTGAGAGAAAGCATCTGGCGGGTAGACCTCTCTGGCAGCTGGCTCGATAGAAGATGCCCTGGTCGATCGAATAATAGGCCGCAGATCAGCCGTGTTGTCGGTCTCCTCATGCAGTGGTTCATAGCGTTCATGATAGGAATGCGCAGTGTTGGAGCGAGGGCGTCCTGGACGACGGGTGCTGGGAGGCTGGGCTCTGCTAGTACGTTAGCATGACGATGTAGCTTTACAATTCAAGCAATCCTCACCTGCTCGGCCAGTCATATCTGAGTTGGAGAAGAACATCACGACAGCGCTCGTGATAGTCAAGCTGAGCCTCCAGGAACGCTTCCAGGTTCGCAACACCGTCAACTTCGGAGTCCTTGATGTCCTGCATGCGCCGTGATACATCATCGTTGGCCTCTTCATATTTGACCTTCTGGGTCCGGAGCTCTTCCTCCACGCGGAAATCTTCCCTCTTCGCCTTCTCCATCTTCGAGAGGGAGGTATCGTAGGCCAGACGTCGGCTGTCAAGCTTCTTGCGAGCAGTCTGTGAAACATCGAGTCAGCATTTCAGACCACTCAATTGGTGCTCGCAAACTCCGTCATACCTGGTACTCTTTCATCTGAGTCAAGGAATGCTCCAGCGATTCCAGCCACCCCGCGTTTACCTGGGAGATGTAAGCGTCCTGGAGACGAGCCAGGCGCTCCTCGGCCCTTCCAAGCACTGGGTAGACAACGTCATCAGCATAAAGCTTGCGAATCAGTAGTTATGTTAGCTTACTGGTCATGCAGCGGCCGTACTCAGAGTTCGCATCGAAGTCTTCGCCATGGCCAACCATGCTACTACCCAGATGAGCAATGGGCAAGGTCTTTTCCTTATCGTCACCTTCACTCCGCTTCGAAATGGACTTGATGTAAGAGCCAGTCGCCTTGTGGATACGGTCAATTCCTAAAGGGTAGCAAATGAGTAAATGGACCGGATATATACCATGAGACTTGGGTGTCGTGATCCTTACCCTCGTGGCGCACGTTCATCTCTGTTTCCAAGGCTTTGAAGTCATCGGAGAGAGTGGTCTTGGCCTCTCCGCCCATTCTCTCCCCCGCCCATTGCTTGAAGCGATCGAACTTGCGATTGACGTTCATGTTGACGGATTATAGGGTAAATAGGAAATAGAGTGGGAAAACGAATGTCGTATTGATCCGAGGTTTATGCTCTAGGGAAATGAAGGTTACGATGCGACCAGAAATTAAGTTAAACCGTCTTGGTGATGTTTGTTTCTCTAATCGAGGGTTGTTGCAAGAGAAATTGAAACGAAAGAAACAGGATCCGTAAGAAGCACGCTGCTGCGTATGAGACAAAAAGATGGCGCCACAGCCAGGAGGCGAGAAGTGAGAATGAAAGCAAGCAAGTAGAAACAGAAAGGGTAGGTGGTAAAAAGAAAAGGTGCAGCAGAGTTGCGACAGACCAGGAGGGACGGGTTGGGTCTTAAGGGAAGGCTCGAAAAGGGTGACAGGGGAAATTAGCAGGTGGGATTATTTTTCCCTTTTACTATTATTATGCCTATTGATTATTATTTTAGTATTTTTATTATTACTACCTTAATTATTTTTTCCGGACAAAAGAGAATATTATTAGTAAATCCGGGGCTGCCATTGCGACCATGGCAGTGTTCATCGAGGAATGACAGACAGCAACAGCAACGACCACAATGCCATTGCCAATCGCAAGCGGGCCAGACACTCTGCGATGGAGCTGGTTGCACGGAAAGCGCCACATTGCCTTTTCAAGGTTCCCAGCGGATTTTCTCCCCCACCAACGCTCGACCCAAACGGACCCGGGAAAAGAATTTGGTCGCATGATGACTCTCGTTGCCTTGCTTGCTCTGTCCTAATCCCATCCTTTCTTTCCAGAGTGTCATGCTTTACTGGGTTAATTCTACCCTAAACCCGGGGCAGTCAGTATATCATATTCAACCATCCTACGGACGGATTGTGAAGCAAACCCAGTCCCTGTGATGGATGGAGGGTTCGATCCATCCAATGGGCAGTGGAGGCGGGGCCAGAACCGCCATAATTAAGTTCGGTTGGCCCAGCAGGATGAGGTGTACCTGAAACCTAGCAGCTCTCCTATCTGGAATTTCCAACTAGTGGGTTGGTCTACTTTAGCTGGTTTTAGCCAAGGTACAGACGCTCCGGTGGCACAACTGGTTGATAAGTTGCTGACGAAGGCCCTATCGTTATCATTGACCTGCAAAACCGGGTTTGTCAATCAGGCCTGAGCGGATCTAGAGGTGTATCAGAATGAGAAGCATCATAGGCCAGAGCCGATTCTGGACTGCCGGAAGTGACACGCGTTTGTGGGCCATTGCAGTGGGGATCCACTGCCGTCGATTGGCGGTCGATGGCCGATGGTCGGTCCCAAACGTGGTCCTCCATTGGAAGCTCTCCTTTGCCACCACTTGAGATTCGTTCTATTTACAGAACAGACTGTGGGCGGCTACCTACCCAGTAACCAGATGGTCTAGATACACAGTCTTGTGAGTCTGGAAGTCCGAGGAGCATCGAAAAGGTTGGTTCAGTCAGTTATTCAGACAATCATGATGCTTAAGAGGCTCAGGGTAGAGCTTCTCATCTTCGTAGGTAGGGCTGCCCCAAGGATGAACTGTAGGCTGTGTAAAGATCTCCCACAGTATGTCCGGAAGCAATTCAAGAGAACTCCAACTCAAGCAATTATGGTTCAGGGTCCAAAGCGACAGACACGGCAGAGGGGCCCCTATAATACATTGTAACAATATGTTTTCCTCTGATCATGACTCTTTACAGTAACCTGAAAGCGCCAGCGTGAGACGCGATCACCGGGTCATGATGCAAGACCTGTCCGATGCATCAACAATCATTGCCATTGGTGAGTCAGAGAAGCTTATCTGGCGGAAATTGGCGGTAAAATTACACGGCCACGTACAGGTAAACGTTCAATTGCATTGTGTCTGCTTTACATTGGGTGAGGGCACAGAGTATCTCAGGATGATCTTATCCGGGGCTCCAAGACATAATTCGTAGATCCTGCGACTAAACCTATCAAGAGTCATGACGACCTTAAACCCACATCTCTTTCTCAATCTGAAACAAACACTCGATGCGGAGGTCATGGTCAAACGGGCAACGATCACACCTTTGGTTTGAGAAAGAAAGGAGACCCCTACACGGAGAAAAGTGGGACCCGAGGACCACAGGCGGGAAAGAGGTATACTGACTACCCCAACACCATCACAATGCTTAACGCCTCGGCGCTGAAGCAGGAATGCTAGATTCCTGGATCTCAGTGCTTAAAGATGGATTGTGAGGATACTAGAATCCTTGTACGGAAGCTTTGTGGAGTACTCGTATCATTGTTCGAGAATCACATTGGTTCAGGCAATATTAGTAGTATATATATCTGGTTCTTCTACTTGGCTTATTCTCGAGCAACAGCTAAACTAACTACCAACACAAGATTGGGTACATATCTCGTACTAAAGGCTATTTTTATGTGCTATGGCTCTTCGTCGAGTACACCATCAAGATAACAACTTATACGGTCACATATTCGAACTACTTCTTTGATGCAGTCACGTGTCATCCTCTCGGGCAGTTAGCAACACAACCAGACTCAGAAGCCTTCTTTGGCTATCATTCGTACTACTCAATAACTCCTTGAATCTTGTAGTACTGTACTCAAACATAGTATGGCTTCTTCCCTGCTTTTAGACCTCGATGGTGAGCTAGTACACGATAGAAATCCTAGGCAACGGAAGAACAGGGTAGTGATCTACTGCGACAACAGCATTCATGCCGTCGTGTCAACCAAGTTCAAGCCGTGTATTTTGAAAGTGCGATCCCGAACCATTCAATTTAGATGCACCGACACAACTGGCTGGAGCAGGGAAGCCCATCCATCCCCTGTCTCACCCCTCCCCTGAATACGAATACGTAAGTCATCAACATCCGCGGCAAATCCACCAAGACATTGATTTAGCGGATACGCGTATACAACCCTTACTGTCAGGTCCCATCGAGGCAGTGCATGTCATGCGACAGGATCGCTTAATCTGCGATCACCCATCCCCTCATAAGGTTTCATTCCTTCTCATCTTCACACATAATAGGTGCTTAAAACAACTTAAAGTATTTCTACAGCGCTTCATGACCCAATGCAAGCGTTTCATCAACCGAACACCCTCCCCCAACGCCGTAAGAACCTACTGCACGCCAAGCAAGAAGTTCCTCATCCTGCACCGGCACTACAGGTTGTACATCCTGCATTGTAACAGTAGTAGGAACAGCGAACTCATCCTCCTCAGCGGCTAGTAAAACATCGAAGTCATTCCATAGCACGGGCCAATTTCCAGCACCCTCACCCTCAACCTCAGCCCCAACCCAATCCCTCCGCGATCCCTCCAACACCTCCCCGTCACCACTCTTCCTCATAACATCAACCACATACCTCCCAACCGTAACGCCCATCACCCTTTTAAACACCCTATGAAAATGACTCGGCGTCAGCCCCGCCTCCGCCGCCAGCATCCGCAACGTCGGTTTCGAACCCGCCTGCACAGAAGCCCTGATAGTCTGACAAGCTTTCTGCACTGAGGGGATTTGCGGATGGAAAGTAGTACTAAAAGTACCACTACTAGTAGCTGTGGTATTGCTACCCGCCCCCAACAAGTTGTTGCTATTGTTGATGACAATCTCGGGTTTGCAGCGCTTACAGGGGCGAAACCCTGCAAGCTCAGCCTGCGAAGCTGTATCGTAGAACCGGACGTTGGCTCGTCGGGCGAGACGCGCGGGACAGGTTGGGCGGCAGTAGATTTTCGTTGTGAGGACGGCGTACACAAAGGCGTTGGTAAATTTGGGGTCGCGGGTTTGGATGGCGAGCCAGCGGGTGGATGGGGATGTGGAGGAGGGGGATAGGGATGGTTTGGGGAGAGGGAGTTTCGGGGGTGGTACCATTTTGGATGTAGGAGTAGGTATCAAGGGGGGTAAAAGATTGGTATCGGCCTTGAATGATTATAATATTTTGTTTGTACATGTAAGTCTATGGTGCTAATTGTTCTTGAAATCGCCTCCATTTAGTTCTTCATGCTGAGTTGGGGGTTAGATGGTATTCGGCTGTGATTGGTCACTTTCAGAGCAAGGTTTCGTATCTCGGTTGCTGCAATGTCATGCATCATTGACATTTCATCCTATACTTTCAATAGTTATATCATGAAGAGGGCAAAAAGAGGCCTCAAGGGCTCATGTGCATTGTACTAATTACATCCGAAGTCATTTGTTGCATGACGGCAATAATGAATGTGTTAGACCCTAATCTGGTGAGAAGCAGATATATATCCGACCTGAGCACAGGCACTGCAGTAATAGGATAAACTCCGTCTGTGCTCAACTACTTTCGTAATTACTTTAAGTAGCAGGAACTTCAAGGTCTCTGCAATTGCCCGGTCCACAATATCTGGGGTAAGAAGATTGGTGGCTAGGTAGTAATAATTCGAGTAGCATTGAACTGCATTCAACCCGATGTGGAAATGTGTCTAATATCCTCGATAACTCATGGCGTGTATCCGATGGCTCGCTTACACCTATGAAGAGAAAAAGTAGCATATACTTGATCTTAGGAGACTCAAGCAAAATGGCTGAGCAAAGTAGCAGCAATTGCAGATTCGAAGTCTACTTCTGAATCTCTCGCATGGCTAGCTAGAGACCAATTCTTGTACGAATCCCGCAATACGGTTTCTTTTGACGGACCTGATGACTTGCAGGAAAGATCTTCCTAGTTCTACCGTTTAAAATAGGATATCTCAAAAAACATGCACCCGAGTTTGAATTTTTTGAACCCATTTCTTTTGCTTTGGTCATCATGAAAATATTTGGTGGCCACGACCTAGATTCGCTAAGGACGCGTGGGAGATTATCCGCAGTCGCCTAAGTACATATGCCTCATAGCAAAAGAGCATTTTCAACCCGTCACAAAGAAAACTCCACACAATATCACGCTTACTCCTTGGTCTTCTGGGTACCACGGAGCAGACCAGTTCTCCGGGCAGCGATAAGACCGGCTTTTTGACCCTGGGCAGCGTAGCGGGAGATGGTCGAGGCCTTACCAATGTGCTGGTGGTTACCACCACCGTGAGGCTGTAGAGAAAACATGTCAGAATCTGTAGATAAATCGACCAAATCATTGAAGGGAGCCTTACGTGATCCACGGGGTTCATGGCAACACCACGGGTCTTGGGCCAAGAGTTGCGCTTGACAGCGAACTTGTGCTTGGCGCGAGAAGCCTCTGTAGGGAATGAATTAGCCATCAAAGTCCTCTTCTTTAACCGCATTCTCTCCGAAGAGTGATTCAACGGAGCCAGATTTCCGGAGACATACTCAGCAAAGGCTTGTCGGTACGACCACCACCAGCGACGATACCGATCATACCACGGGCGGTGTTCTTGACGACCTTCTTGGCACCGGAGGGAAGCTTGACACGGGTCTTGCCCTCCTCGGGGTTGTGGCCGATGACGGTAACGTAGTTACCGGAGGTACGACCAAGAGCACCACGGTCACCAGCCTTCTCCTCGACGTTGGTCACAACGGTACCCTCAGGGACGGAGGCGAGGGGAAGGACGTTTCCGACAGTCAGGGCGGCGTTCTTTCCGGCGTAGACGAATTGACCGGTGTACATGCCCTCGTTGGCGATGAAGGTCTCGGTGATGGTCTTGAACTTGTAGGGGTGACGGAACTGGACCTTGGCGAGGGGAGCACCACGGCCGGGGTCGTGGATGATCTCCTTCACGACACCACGAGTGTATCCATGACGCTCGGCGTAGTCGAGGGTGCGGAACTGGGCAGGAGCCTTGTTGAGACGGGTGTTTGCCGCTGTCGAGCGAAAAATTGTATCAGTAAAAATTGATCTGGAGATGCTGCGAATTTCGCTTCAGGATCTCTGCGGTCGCACTCACTGAAAATGGATCCACGACCCTTCCTCTGGTTGCGGATCACGCGACCCATGGCGACTGTCTATATAGGAACCTGGACGTTAGTATTGAGAAAGTTCCGCCTGGCGACCTTGTGGTGGGAGAGTTCGAGTTCTCGTACCTCAAAATGCTAAGATTGGGCTTGTCGGGTTGGTGTTGAGAATTCGTCGGCGAAGGGCTGTGTGGGCTTTAGGGTGGAAGTCGCTAATCTAACCGCGCTAGGACTAGTGCCGTTTTGTGGGCGCGGCTGCGTGGCGCGGGTCGCCTTCTTACTAAGACGGCATAACTAACGTAGGACTTCGCAATTAACGAGCATATCTTGCACTTGGTGAACTTCTTGTATCATCATGAGTAAAGAATGGTTATTATTATGACTGCAGAGTAGTGAGGTTACTGATAAAGTGCAACCGTTTTTGGTGATGAAATTCCCTTCTAGATACACACTATCCCTTCTTTCTGAATTCCACACTTTATTCAAATTTCGTTCTTTATTGAACTGCCGCTTCCCATTCAATCTACCCTGCCTCTGTCTCGGTCACTCGCAGCTCGTCCATGTCGGATTCCGTCTCTTAACAAGCAGTATTCCTCCTGCTACTGTTACCTGAGATGTCCTTGCAGTGGGCTATTAATTCAAGGCACCGCCTTTTAATATCTGACCTGGGCTGACCTGGCTTAGTAGCACTATTTGTCTTGCTGGCGTTCCTATATCATTTGGATGTCTTCTCCATGTAAACAGATCATACTGGTTCGGAGTGGTCAAATTCGATCATCCGGGTCAGCAGACGGAGCCTTGATGTTTGCCGCATCTCGTTCCGTTGTTGGGCTTTCTCTACATGCCCCCGGGCCGCCTCAGGGTCACGCACCGATCAGCAATTCCAGATGTGACACTGTGTACCCGGGAAAATGAGACCTGACGCGCCTGGGGAGCGAGTCAGCATCTTTGGTGATTACCACAATGTCATCTTGGTATCTTGACACCACCAGGTGCTCAATGTGGATCGACAAACTGTGTTTGTCACGTCCGGCGACTCGAATGTCGGCAACTTCTTGCAGAACTAGATTTCTGCTTAAAGAACGCCGCTCAGACGCTCTCGGGGTTGATACTAGGGCAGTATCCAATGTTCTAGGAGCTAAGCCGGGCTGTTTGACGATTAGATACGCTCGTTCGTTGTTGGAGCGGAGTTTCGGATAGTATTGATCTATTAAGACTTCCGAATTGCATAATACAAAGCTGCTTTGCACTAAATGCTCTTATCAAAGAAATCTTCTGAATGTAGTCTGTTCCGCGGACCTTTCGCGCGTTTGATGGAGTCCAGTTCGCGATAGCAAATGTGTTATCGTGATTGGGTGTTGATCATCCCTGGATAAGGGCTGTTCTCGATGATGCCAGACAGGCCAGGCGCGTAAAAGCCGCGCTCCAACCCAAGTAGGTAGCAGTAGCGTAAAGTAGAACTTCTGCCGCGGATTCGCCCGCTCTGTCTTGCCTCACCACCACCACCTGCGGACAGCACCACAAACATGTCGAACATGTCCCTCTCAGACTCGGACCTATCGTCGCTTTCGTCGGCGCCTCCGTCCGACGAAGAAACGGGCTCCATGGCCATTGATGAGCCCGTCGGCATCGCGAAGTACTTCAAGAAGGAGTCCGAATCTCCGCCGCCGAAGCGGGAGCCCTCACCACCCCACGAATATGTGTTGGCGGATAATCCAGATATTGCAGTATGTTCCCGGAGGTTTCTATGATGATGAAGTCTCTTTCCAAGCTCTATGGACGCGTTTTGCACGTTTCCTGACCATTTATGCTGACCTGTCGCAATGTGTAGTTCATTGTAATGTTCCGTGCGCGTTTTCACGATGCGTTCCCGCGATCTACACCACACTTTGGACCACAAGATGTTGAAAGAGGCGTCGCGGAATCTCCTCCGGGCGATCATATTGAGAGATTATTATGTGCATTTCTTGGATTGGTATTGAATCGGAAGAAGGATGTCGAGTATGACTGCCTCCTACGCCCCAGACCCTACACTCTTGGAAGATACGTCGGGAAGCTCCTTTTCGACCACCTATGTACCAATTCTGGTAACCATACATCAAAGCTAACTCGCTCGATCAATGCGCAGTCGGAATCACTACCAGCGTCCCTTGGAAGAGGCGATCCAAACCCACGCTTCTCAGTGGCCTAAGGCTTGGCAAGGCAAGAACCCTCTGCACGGGGGTCGCACTTTCGCAACCATGTCGCCAGAAGAACGCGTACGTCGCATAACTTGATTCAAAACTACCGAGAGCTTATCAGCTGACACTGTCTAGTTGCTGTTATTGAGATCCTTGATCCTCTGGTCCCTTGCCTCGTCCGATGCCATTCAGGCTAAAATCAAAGAGTCCTACAAACAGGCACGCCACGAAGACGACCTGAACCAACCACTCTCCGTCCAACCATGGGGTCGCGACGGCCTCAAGCGCAGATACTGGCTCATCGAAGGATTGGATGATACACATTTCAGACTGTACCGCGAGGGCAACCCTGCCCTTAAGAATGTTACCTGGTGGAGTGTGGCAGGAAATATCCCTGAGTTGAAGGCGGTTGCAGACAGGCTTGACGGCGAGAAAAGTATCCACTCCAAAAAACTAAGTGAGAGGATAAGGAACTCGATACCCCGCTTCGAGGGCTCAGAGGAGGTAAGCTGCTGCTATTGGCTGTGGTACATCTTCTCGGTGCTTACTAGTAGCAGAAACGCAAGCGTCGAGACTACCGGATTGCGCGAAAGGCGGCATTCGCTCGGCCGGAGCCTGGCTTCTCTCTATATGAAGGCCGTACACGCGGAAAGAAACTGAAATACACCTACTCCGATGACGAGGACATCTTCTCTGATGGCCTTCCTTCCACGCGGCGCTCAACGCGCAACACCTCGGGGATCTCCACACCCCCAGAACCAGCCGGCCCTAGATTCACAGCTAGTGGTAGGCAAATACGGTCCCGCGCAGGCGGCCTTTACGGTGAGACGTTGTTAAGTGGACAACGCGAGGACGGCGACGCTGGCGACGAGGGTAGACCCTCAAGGGGTCGGACAACTCGAGCAAATGGATATACAGAATACGAGGACGATGAAATGGACGAAGGTTCAGAAGCAGGACAATCCAGCGGAAATGAGTGGCAAGGAGGCGAAGGCGAGGAAGAAGAGGACAACGATTTCGAGGGGGACGACGAAGAGGAGCTGAGTGGGGATGAAGCAGTGATGAACGGAGAACCACCCAGCCTTGTGGTACAACTCAGGTACAATAAGGACAAGGCCCCAAGTAGCCCCAATGGGCCAGCAGAGGAACCCTTACAGCAAGATCCGAAGAGCAAGGAGGATGTGGCTAAACCGGTCACAGCGACTGGTGCGGAAGATGCACTGCAAGGACAACCACCACCCGCTGTGAACGGGCAATCCGCTACGGCACAGAGCTCCCAACCAGACGTGGTCGCAAAGTCTCTACCTGATGCTGCGGCCAGCACTTCTACTAGTGTCGAAGTATCGCAGCCTACTGCGACTGAGACGAAGACTCAAACAGCTTAAGAAAAAGAACTAGGCAAGGCACATATACTATAACACAGTACCAATGGTCGGAATCCCTCAGTGGCCGATTCCCCGCGTCTTGATAGAGTTATCCATCGGAATACCTTTCTTCTCAGACTTGAGACAAGACTCGCTCACATTTTTCTTCGAGGCGTTCTGTTCGTGGGTGGAATTTGTCGGGTTCAACTTTGCGGCAAAAAAAATTGTGCTGTTATTAGAAATGCGATGTGTGTGGTATGGAGTTCTTTTCCCGTGACTGCTATACTACTATATAGCATGACCATGCTGTGGATCGATTAGGTATTAGAGAGATGAGGACTCCAAGACATAACCTGTCATACCAGATGGACGGACCTCTTGCCGGGGCTGCTATGTGCTATGTACAGTACTTAAATTGCAAGATTGGGATGAAACAATAGAAGTTCCGTATCCCTCGGCTCTAGACACCAGAAATAGCGTGTAGGAAAATGAAAGCCCCCGGCTATATACGGAAGCTTAATATCAATCAATCAAGGCTCACTGGTTCGAAAGGATAAACGCCGTACGCTAAACTCCCCAAATGCAGACTTTACTAGACACCCACAGTCACGTCAATACCTTTGACAACCATACAAATCAACTCAAAAAGACAACCTAATCAGCACCGGCATTCGAGAACTGGGCCGTGTAGAACTGCAAAAACTCCGCAAATGTCAGTGTCTGTCTCATTGGCATATGTGACCGAATATCTCGGCTTAGAGGAATAACCAATTGAAATGAAGATAAAAAGATATCTCAAGAAATGGGGGGAAAAAAAGGAAGATAGAGCGACGCGAATGGGTAATGGGATGGATGCACTCACGTCTTCCACCTTCGCCGCCATGTGAGGATCCCTGGCCGATCGCAAAGGAGGCAGCTTCCAGTTGTTCACCTCGTACCACCATCTCCGGATCTTGCTACCGAGTGTCTGGCCACTGAGGGACGCGTTGCGGTTCCAGAATCGCCAGCCAGAGAGAGCGAGAGTCCAGACGGTGCCCTGGATTAGAGGGAGGAGGACCTATATAGACAATTCGTGTCAGTTTTGAGGACTCTTTTGCTTCCAGTTGACTTGTTCCAGTAGTGTATTGCAGGGCAGACTGGTGTCCTACCTGGTCTCTGATGGTAATCCAAGCTACTCGGCCCCAGGTATCAGCTCCCCGCAAGCTGGCGAGATAGCTCTGTTCGAAGCGCAGATCGGGCAATGGGGGCAGATGGTGTCGTCGCGAGACGGGCTTGATCATGCGGTGAGGATCGACGACATCGGAGGGGATACTGCCTGCTTCGGAGGCGACATCATCTTCCACGATGGGCTGCTTCTCGGAGGCTGCGGTGGGCGGGTTGACGTCGTGTTCCGCGGACGGCGCCGGGTTGATGGAGGCGGTTTGGATGACTTCGGGGATTTGGAGGGCGGGGTCGGTCATGATGGGTGGTATTTTATAAGAATGGATGTAGGTATCTGTGTGAACGGAAGGATTTCGGACCCGCGGGTTTTGACACCGGAGGGACTTAAAACTTGTAGATAGTAAGATTGAGAGTATAGACTAAAGCAAGTAGGGAGGAATGATGGGATAGTCCGGGCACGGAGTAACTCGTTGGTTCCTGCGGCCAATCAGCGGGGAGCAGCCATTACTCCCGCCTTTTTTGGATTCTGCATGGCTGCCCCTCCTTGACTTGGTATATCTCGCTGCTCTCTCCCTCCTCTCTCTTCCTTTCTTCTCCCTCTCTATATCCTCCCTTGCTTTTTCTATACCCTCTACCTGTTTCCTCCCCCATTTTCTCCCACTCTACCCTTCACAATGGCTGCTCCTCAAGGTTACCCTCTTCTGTGCCTGGAGAACCCCCTCCTCGGTGCGTGAGATTTCCCCTCTCTGCCTCTTTCTCATGCTGCTTACTATCCCCGGATCTTACATTGTTCAATGAGCTGACATACGGCATTCTGAATTGCTTCCTATAGACATCCAGGCTGTTGGGTATGTCACATCTTCCGGAAACTCTACTTTATGATTAGACCCTATTTCAAGTATTCTAACATTGTCACTAGTGATGCCGCCCTTCTGCAGAAGTATGGTCTGAAGGACAACGATGCTATCCTTGCTGAGGACCAGCACATGGGTCTTTATGACGAGCTCTTCGCCAAGAACGATGTTAAGCTGATCGCCGGTGGTGCTGCCCAGAACACTGCCCGTGGTGCCCAGGTACTTAGATGACCCCGATCCCTTCCTACCAAGGTACACACGGACGGATGTTAATGTGAAGTCGAACTAGTACGCTCTTCCCGCCAACTCCGTCTGCTACATTGGATGTGTCGGCCGTGACAAGTATGCCGAGATCCTGAAGGAGGCTTGCGAGCAGGCCGGTGTTCACACCGAATACCGTGTCGATGATGCCCAGCCCACCGGCAAGTGCGGTGTCATCATCACCGGCCACAACCGCAGCATGTGCACCCACCTTGCTGCCGCCAACGAGTACAAGATCGAGCACTTGAAGCAGCCTCACGTCTGGTCTCTCGTTGAGAAGGCCCAGTTCTACTACGTTGGTGGTTTCCACCTTACCGTCTGTGTTCCTGCCATCCAGGCCCTCGGTGAGGAAGCTGCTGCTAAGAACAAGGTATGGGCAACCCCAAATGGTTTCATTGACAGCATACTGACCAGGACTTAATTACAGGTCTTCATGCTCAACCTCTCTGCTCCCTTCATTGCCCAGTTCTTCAAGGACCAACTGGACAGTGTCCTCCCCTACACCGACTACACCTTCTGTAACGAGACCGAGGCTCGTGCTTTCTCCGAGAGCCACAGCTGGGGCACCGACGACGTCGTCGAGATCGCCAAGAAGCTGGCTCAGCTCCCCAAGAAGAACACCAACCGTCCTCGTGTCGCCATCGTGACCCAGGGCACCCTCCCCACCGTCGCTGCCACCGTTAAGCCCAACGGCGAGGTCGAGGTCAAGGAGATCCCCGTCCGCGAGATCCCCAAGAGCAGCATCAACGACACCAACGGTGCCGGGTAAGTTACCAACCTCCTATACAACCTAAATCACGGGAATCAAAATCTAACCACCACACAGTGACGCCTTCTGCGGTGGTTTCTGCGCCGGTATCGTCCAAGGCAAGTCCCTCGAGGACAGCATCGACATGGGCCAGTGGCTCGCTTCCCTCAGCATCCAGGAGCTGGGTGCCTCGTAAGTCCCCGAACAAACCCCATTTCTTGATTATACACATATCTAGCAGCCACTAACCCTAATGTCCGACATCTAGTTTCCCCTTCCCCAAGCAGGCCTACACCCCCATCAACCGCTCCTAAGCATCTCCACCAAACTCACCTTTGGAATCGTGGAGCCATAGCTGATACCTTTTTCTCTCATCTACAAAAAATTTCGTTTTTCCCTCTTCTTCTCTAAAGATTCAACCTTCTATACCCCTCACGTCCTTGACTTAACGTCTTAGACTATGCTGTTTTCATCAACGGTTCATGTATGCGGATCCTTGCTATCACGCTTTCCCTTTGGGTTTTACATTTACGATGGATAGATATCGCAGAGTTGCAGATGATGACGTTCTCAACAACGATTTAATGAAGAATTCAATATCTGAGTTGTATATATATAACGTACGAAAACAGTCAAATCCATTCCCGTGACTGGATTCATTCTAGGATTTGCTTGCTTCAGGGTAGAGAATCCAGGAATATCGTAAGTAATATCGTAGTATTGATGTAGCATTCTGTATGAGGCCGGGAAAGGATAAGGGGAGAACATGAGATAGAAATAAGTCATAACATGACGAAGAACTGAGAAGGAATAAGATAGATAAAGATGAAGATGAATTCGGTTTCTTCTTGTAACGCTTGCGTGTGCACAGTTCATCCACGCCGTGGCCTCATACATAGAAAGCTAGCTAGCTGCATGCAATTTCATCATTCTCTCCACCCCCTTCGCCTTCATCATCAGCGCACAAACGTTAAGACCTTGAGATCATTATCATCATCGTCATCATCGTATCCCAGGCAGAGTCAAATCTCATCAACAAGCCTTCCCATTCTTCGATAACCCGCCGGTAACGGCTATGGACGGACGAGCATGATCCAATCCTATGGTAGTCTGGTCACGCCATTGTCGGAACCTGAGCTGTGGTAACGAGTGACAGAGGGTCTGCATAGCAATGACCGTTTCTCCTCTTCTTTCCTACCAGACCTTCAATTACCAGCCTGATCCGGCCACAACAGGATTGAGAGTTCGGAAGTAGATGGATAGAGTTGGTCACTCAGTCCTTTGAACAAACAGCTAGGCAGTCGCATGCTTCCTCAATCCTGCTCATGTCACTGCGAAAGAGGTGCTGAAATATGAGTAGCCACACTGACCCACCCACAGAACCTGGTTGAGTGGTACAGTCTTTGAGATCAGCCTCCATGGCCGCAAGGAGGTGTCTGCCCGATGGCACCGTATTGCGTGGCGGATTTACGACTGTTGGTGAAACCGGAACTAGGGAACCCTGTTCCGGACGGGAAGCTGCTGGCGATAAATGCATTATTGGCCCACGATGCATTACTTAGGCCGCTGGACATGGGTTGGCTGGACACTCCTAAGGAACCAGAGGTGTTTGCAGCGGTATCTACTAAGGTTCGGTCCCATGAGAATCCAGAAAGGCGGTGGTGCGACGTAGAGCTGGGCGAGGGCATCCAGGAGGAGGGTATGGTGCTAGGTCCATTGAGCGGACTGTGCCTAGAGGCTTGGTTTATCATGCTCTGCCGGAGCATGAGCTCATTAGCGATCATATCCTGAGTCGGTAGATGATGGTTGGGGCTGGTGATGTTTCCAGGCAGCATGGAAGCCGGGTAGTGTTGTCCCAGACCTGGCGGAGTCCGCGGCGAAGGCGCGTCACCGAGTTCCGGCGACAGAGCTGTGTTCCAAATGCTTGGAATACCGGGAAGGGCTGGTCGGGGGGTGTAAGAGTGGGAAGACGACACTCGGACGAGAGGTGCAGAACCAGTCACGGGGGGTACGAGTCCGGGAGGAGCAGCAGGGGTCTGCCTGGGAAGAAGATCCTCTTGGAAGATTGAATCCATGCTCGAATCGAAGAACTGGCTGGATGGTCGCTGTTGATTGCTGCTCCGTGGAAAAGCCAACTGCTCCGGTACGGCCGGGGCATTCTCGTAGGTGTCAGATTCAACTAATCTTTCCACACCTTCCACAATCCGATGCATGCTAGCTGACATCGATGCAGAGGCGGCCTGTGACCCACCAAAGACACTCCTCGTGTCAATGTTGTGGCTGGAATCAGGTGCTGCCTTTTGAATGTCGTCCCGTTCGATACTAGCGGATGAGATCGTATGGTGATGGCCCGAGGGACTGGCGAAGAATTGCGAAGGGAGCCCTTCTTCCTGGTAAATGAATGTTTTCTTGTCTTCGTCGTCCACCAGGGCAATGGGTATTTTCTGAAGCAGGCAGTGGTTAGCACAGCGATTGAGGATAACAACAAGCACGTAGTATCCATACCTTGCTCACGACGAGATCCAAGCCATCAATAACAAATTCGCGGATCCTGTAGAGCATCTCCATATTGGGGTGATTCCTTTCTACCCCAGGATCGTTCATTCGGGGCTTCTGCTGGCCATTCGAGCTAAGATACCTCCGGGAAGTTGCCTCTTTGGCCAAGGGCGCAAAGCACAAGGTCTCTTCGTCCTCTTCCAGCAAATAGTCGATCTCAGGCAGATTCACTACATCGAACGTCGACGCAAGAAGGGTTAAAGTGTTGGCGTAAATTTTCCAGAACTCGATTATCTGGACAGCTAGAGGACTGTCCTTCTCTCCTTGATAGGACACCAATAGGCTGCTGGCCGTAAGGAGCCAAGAGCTGTAATTCCGAAGCGCCGGAAGGACACGTCGTGCGACAACAGTAACCTTATCAGGTCCGGTTTTGGCGTCTTTGTTGCTTGGATCCTCAACCGCAAACCGTTCTACTTCGGCCAGGAGGATCTGGAGCAATGTAAAGAAGGTCTTCACGTTGATCCGCTGAAAGAACGAGCGGGCATTGGATGTGGAATCCTCTAATAATTTGGTTCAACGCACGCCTCTACTAAGGAGAGAGTCGAAAAACTTACCACTCGTGTGAGTCCGCGAAAATTCCTCAGCAGCGATGTTGATCAGGCAGAACTTCTGTAGAGTACCTTCCAAGGAGCGTTCCTTCAGATCCACGGCAAGTTGGTTCAGAACTTCACTTTCAAGCTCGTCATGTTCAGGGAAATCAATCCCTCTGTAACACTGTGCGTGAAGGTATACAAACCAAGGGGCCAATGACCTTCCGGGAATGCCAGCGTCTTCGGGTCGGATCAACTCTCGTTTGACCCACGCATTCATGACCTTCCTGAATTCAATCTCAAGGTTACCCTTGGCTGAAGGGTGTGGCTCTTGAGCAGCCAACGCTCTATACAGATGGTAAGTGGCCCTTAGATGGTTCCCGTCGGCCAGAGCAATGACTGCCAATTGGTTATGAGGGGCACCGGAGGCTGGGTAAATCAATGTAGCCAGGTCGTAGTAACCTATGGCTGGACCCCAATTGCGGTTCTTGCTGACCAGTTCGGTCTCGCGGTAGCGCGAGAGATCACCGAGACGGATGAGGGTCGAATGGCATGATTGAAGGATGTGCGTTCTGAGGGCTTCGGAAGTTCGGATCGGAGGCTCCGCGGATAGATCTGAGAAAGAAACATGGCTTTGCTCAACGGAAGCCCAGGAAGAAACGGGGATGACAATACTCACTGTCAGAATTGAATTTCCGCGCGACCTTTTCCAGCTCCGGGATGCCACCAAAGTGGGAGGACAGTTGTTGGATGTAAGCTCGATAGAATCGTTGACTTGATTTGATAAACTCGAGGTAATGTTTCTCGAGCTTCCGCCTCTCTACCGGCTTTTTCTTCTTTCCGCTTTCCTCCCGGAACTATAACGTAAATCACGAATTAGACACTGGCGGCCTGCGAACGAGCAGGGTGCTGATGCGACACTCACGCGAGAGAGCAATTTGCGGAATCGGGTGTTGATCTTAAGATGCGCATCCCAGAGGCGAGGTTCAACATCTACGGAGCGGGCAGTCTCGAAGTCTTGAAGGATAGCATTCTGGCAAGTAGAGCGGAATCTGCGACGGCGAGGAAGGGAGGACAGAGACGGTCAGATGATTCTGCGCGCAAACCCAAAGCACCGCAAGACGGCAGGAGGGGAGCAACTAACTCCGAAAGATAATGGGATATTTCAGCAAACGTAGGCTCTTTCTCGGCAAGGCTCTTGAGGAGCTCCTTTTCGACTTCGAGCGCAGTTCTGTATAATGCGGGATTTGGCATTAGAGACACGGGTCCACACACGGTTTGGGGGAACAAGAAGAATAATTGTAAGAGAAGTAGTGTCAGCGAGGAAGCGGAGAGGGGAATACTGACTGCCACGTATTTTGGAACGCGGACGCCATGCTCAGGACCAAGAAAGATCACACCCGTGTCAGTCTAACGGTGACATTCGCCCGTCAGATGGCTATGGCTGGCTGGGAGTCTGCGGGCGACAGGAACAGTGAACGAGCCATCAGTCAGTAAGACTAGTATATACAAAAAAGCGAACGAGGGCGTGGAGGGCGGTCAGGACTCCGGAGTGACAGCCACTGGTAGTGAAGGGAAGAAGAAGGATGTGGATGCAGCAATGAGGATGGACCCCGAAGCGCGAAGACGAACAACGGAGGGGTTCGCGGCCGCCGCTCGTTGGAGAGAAAATCCCATATCACGGGAACTTTTCGACGCTCGTCCGAAAAATGGTTGAATGGCTCGGGATGCTTTGCCCGGCGGTCTTTTTTGTGGCTAGTGAGAGATTCTCAGATGTGTGATTGGCTGGATGGGTTGTGGCTGGTGCTCCGGCTCAGGCACCGAACCGTCCTCCTCAGTAACTTCCTTACAGTACGAGACGCCAATACCAGATGCAGATTTGCAAATCATGAACTTGTGATAGACACACGAATGTTAACTATGCGGTATTTTAGTAGTTCCGGGATATACTTCGATACTATGTTACTTTTCAGCTGGGGGGAAACCTGAGGATCCACACTGCAGATACTCATTGCAGAGAAGATCCCTATTACTATTAGCAGTGTGTCTGCATATTGCATATTTCAATTTAATTCCTTACGAGACCCTCTACTCATTTAAAAATTTCCCATCTATTGTCTAACTACTGCTGTAGCCATCTATAATTGGCAAGTCATCTGGCAATCTCCATCACAAAGGTACTCAACCCGCCATCCGGACTTTCCATCATCCATCCTCCACTAATCGCGGAAGCTATGACATCCGCTAAAAAAGTATCCCACCTCCAATCTAGAACTAATCCAGCCTAGTGGCTCACCAAATATTCGCTGGGCATTCCTCCATATTCCAACCATTCTTATACTATAACAATAACACTATCGCAGTCTGTAAATATCTACATCATACTTTTAATATATCGTAAGCAATAAACATCTCCCCACATTTCAAACAAACAGTGAGAATCCAACTAACCCATCCAGACAAACCAACCACACTACCCCAATCTGCACACTGCTGCAGCCCATCCAACCAACTAATACAATCCTGACCTATCACAGTCTCCCAAACACTTCACCATCATCCACAACCAGCAACATCACCACTCCATACAAAAGACCAAAGAAAATGTCCAAACGCTCACGCAGCACATCCCCATCTCCATCACCCTCACCATCACCACACTCCTCACCCTGTTCTTCCCTATCAAACCGTCCCAAAATCCCCTCCCTAGATCCCACAGCCACCACCACCCCCAATCAAGAAGTCATGCATTGCTCCCTACCGCCCCATCGGGAAACAATCTCGTTTACTTCCTACGAAGACTACGAGGTGCATTACCGCCAGGCGCACGTCAATCGGTGTTCGCAGTGCGGGAAGAATTTCCCGACGGAGAGGTTTCTGAATCTCCATATTGAAGAGAACCATGATGCGTTAGTGGCGACAAGGAGGGAGAGGGGGGAGAAAACTGTATGTATCTATCCCACATTTGATCTTTCATGTTAGCTTGTGAAGTGTATGGTTCTAACGATGGGTATAGTATGCATGCTTCGTCGAAGACTGCGAACGCGTATGTTCTACGCCCCAGAAACGCAGAATGCATTTGATTGATAAGCATATGTTTCATAAGGTATACTGCCATATATTCCTTCATTACTTACTAAGACTAAGACTAATGGATGTATCCAGACATACAATTTCTACATTGTAAACGACGGCATCGACAAACAGACCTCTTTACTAAGAACGCCGCATGATCATCGTCGGCGGTTATCATCAGCTGCTCCTGGTCCTACTTCACCGAAGGAAGGGCGGTTAAGGTATCGTCAGACTTCCATATCCCAGGCTGATTCTGGTGCGAGTGCTCAGAAATGCCCCCAAGCTACTACCCGACAAGATGCCGCTGCCGCTCCTACTGGTGATGAGGGGATTGCGGAGCTGGAGAGGTCTATGTCTGCGTTGCGGTTTGTTCCGGCTAGTGTGGTGAGGAGTCGGGGGAAGCAGAAGTCTTGATTCTTCTCTTTTGGGGGGATTTAAGATGTGTGAATTGGATGAGAATGGGGTTGTTTTGGTGAAAAGTAGTGGGTTACGGCTACTATAGATGGACTGCATGTATTCTTGATACCCGCTTCTTGCAACACGCAACGCTTTTATTAATACCCGGTTCATTCGATTAGAGAGCGGTCTCGTGGCCGAAAAGATCAATCCATGAAAGCTAATGGAAGTAGGGAAGTTGATGGTCACTCCCTTGCATTTTGTAGACTCCCAGCAGGTAGAAGGCGACATCATTAGCCAACCGAGATGATGGCGATACACAGGAGCCGCTCCCCACCCCCACAAGAAAAGAAAACATAAACAGTTTATGTACACGGAAAGAAACTATGGAAATAAAGATGTCATATCCGTGAAGACATGGGTATACAACAACACCAGCAACTACCTAAGAATAACGGAAAACCAAATTGTCATTAGCAATCAAGGCGGTTCAGCCATTTGATCAAATCACGCAACCGAGACGGAAAAGAACCACAGACAGTGCTGGCTCCCCAGCGCTGTGAGAAATGGATTATTGCTTGGAAGGGTGGCGTGGCCTCGAATCACGAGGCGCCAGCCGAACTTAGAGCGAGGTGGACAGTTACATCTGCGTCTCTAGAAAATCAGCATATGTATCGAGACTCGATCCAACTAGATCCACAATCGCCCAGCTTGTGTTTCCTTTAAAGGTTCGTGCCCAAACACGCACGATAGCAACACTCAGCTGCTTCGCTTTATAAGGATTGGCAATAAAGTCCAGGTCGGGTGCCCCAGGGGGATCAACAGCCATGTCGGTTTCATCCATCATACTCTTGATCCACAGAAGCAGCTTTCGCTCGTGCTCTGACAGTCTCTGCTCGGCCTGGGTTACTGGTATGGACAGCAGCCAACGGCTAAGGAGGAAAGCACACTCCAAGCTACACAGCGAGTGCTGGATGCTCCAGAAGAACGAATGGGTTCGGGCCACGAAGTCAATACCTAGGCGGACTGGAATTGAGAGGGCATGGGCCGAATGCAAAAGAGCCATGATCAGACGAGGGCTTCGTGCTACTGGTGGAGATTCACCCAGAGCTCTTGCGATTTGCATGGGATCTTGCGTGATAAGACGACGACAAGGGCCCAAGTCAACGTGCAATCGGATATAAGCAAGCCCAAGAAGGGCAGTAGATGTGAATGCTATCGGACCTGCCGGGTTTTGAGGATCAATGCTGGATTCGGGTGTGCGTTTCCATAGCGCCTTCCAAGCACTCAGAGAATTGTCCAAAGCGGATAGGTCTTCTTGACGTAAGCTGGTCCCATGCATACTTGGGGCGGAGAGGCAGAGCTGGCGTGCGAAAAATATTTGCTGGATAATAGCGTGTATGAGGATATAGTTCCCAAGAGGGGATATTGGCGCTGAAGCGCTGGAAGTACTGGACTTGAAGAAAAGCCTGGCGAAAGCCTCCTGAAAGGAGACTTCTGGGCCATGCCTCGTGCGGAGGACACGGCGCCACTGAGCCGGATTTGAAGCCTTCCAGACGTCGTGCGAACAGGGCATGTTTAGCTTCAGTTCAGCGTTAAGAATGAGAGGAGGTATGTTGTACATGATGGAGTGGAGATTGAAGAAGCAGTAAACAATGAATTTGGTCCGCCGGTTACCTTCCCGTCGTATCCAATCCTCCCAGTTGTTTGGGTCGGGACTAGGAGGTGGCTCGACGAGACCATGCTCTCTCACGAGTCTCGCCAGCGTGCTCTGAAGGGAGAGCATTTCTCGTAACAACTCTGGGTGCCGTTCCCACGAAGCAAACACTGTAAGCAGAAGAAAAGTTCGAATCACTTCCATGTGAGCATCCGAATCTTCGGGTGCATATCCAGAAGGATCCGCTGGGTATAAAGTAGGATGCTGCTGCTGAAACGGGCTACTGGTATGGTTTGAAGTAGCGGACGAACCGCGAGAGTTGTGAAATCCAGATGCCGGTGACAGAAAGTTCCAAGTCGGACAAGCTACTTGCTTACTGTCTCGGCGGTGGAGACGCTGAAGAAGGATGGCCTTGGCTGCGTGAAATAGCTCTATCCCACGATTATTTTCAAATCGATAGTGAGACCCCGCAGCCGCCAACGCAAGAGTAAGCTCAGGTGAGCATTTTGCAACAGAGAGTGTAGGCACATGGATGAAAGGAAGGTGCTCGTTTAAGCCGTTAATATAGCCGGCAAAGAATCGAGACAGTGCGTGTCTCGAAGGCGGAATGAAGTTTTTGGGAAGAATATAAGCAAACTCATCGAGTTTCGACAAAAAGACTTGACGGTCTGCATTTGATATATCCCAGGCAGGGCGAGGTCCTTCATCACCAAACCCGAGACGGTCATCTACATCATGAGGTTCAGGTTGCAAGGACGGTAGTCGTGATCCAAAATTAGAAAACGACGGCTGTTCATCAGCTGCAGTCCGTGGGTCATTCATGAGCTCGGGACCAAGCCTTCCCATTTCACGGATGGGTGGCTTTGAGTCCATTGGAAGAGTCGTCGGCAGAATCGGATCTTCAACTGTGGAGAATACGCCAGAGTCCCAGTCGGACGACAGTCCTACGCTCTCCAGGAAAACTGTGAAGTCTTGAACGGGGTCCCCTAAGTCAGCAAGATCCAGAATAGAGGGTTCGACGCCATAATTATCGGTTATCGCTCTCTCTGGGACGTGGGGAAGCGGCTGCGAGGTGCCCACGTGCTGTGAAGACTTGCGGATCGATTCGAGACTCTCCTGCTCACCCTCCAGGGCAACATGACTTGCAGCGTGGGAAAGGAGGTTCAAATCATATCCCCAGGAAGGGTTGAAGTGAGTCGTTTCCACAATCGGGGGAGGCTGCACCTGCACCTCGGGAGGAGGCGGCGGCACGGGTTGGGTGTGAATAGGGACAGCGTCGGCAAGCTCTAGCATGCGGGACTCATGGTGAGTGGGCTGTATTATAGGAGGTTGGGTCTGAGGAACATCGTGGCTGTTTTGAGCACGATGCTCCCGGTTGGCTGCGGTCTCAGCTGGATGGACTAGCCGCTCATGTCGTACGAGCAGATCACTATGAAATTTCCCCCCATCTTAGCGCGGGGCGGCTGCGATGCAACGCGGGCAGTAACTTACCTCCTTGCGAAAGATTTGGAGCAAATATCACATGAGAAAGGCTTCTCCTTGGTATCTAGATGGCACACGTCAGTCTCGCGTGTGTGGGAAGGCCACAGGCAGCCGGGAAAGGCTTCAGGGTTACTCAACGGGTGCGGAGATGGCGCTGGAGGTGTTCCAGGCGCGCAAACGAGCGACTGCAATATTCACAAGACAAGGACTTGCGATGAGCGGGAGTGCTTTTCTTCCTCACTTTTCCCGGGGTGCCTCTGTCGTCCTCCATGGCGAATTGCCTTGGAATTGGACCATGTCCTTAGATGGGATCACAGGCGAGCGGGGAAGAAAAACTGTGGGGTCAACATGAGGGGGTTTTGCGAGTTAGAGTCACGTGGTGCCCTCCCGCTGGCTTCCGCCAAAAGAAGCCCTACCACTCATTTATTCTATTCTACGTGTGGAGGCCAGTCGTTCCTTCCTCTTTCCTTCTCTTCCCCTGTCGATTTAGGTCACTTTCCCCGCGACAATCCCCGGTCGGTCTTCAAACATTGAAAGTCAAGAAGGGAAGTGCGGGCGATATTGCTGCATTGTGCGCCGGTCAGGTCTCTACGCATGATTCCTGCATCCCTTGGACGAAAGTTGACTCCGCCATCCCCACCGGTGCGGAGATGTTTACTTTGGGCGTCGATATCACGAACATCTCCTCACAGAGGCCCGCATTTCCATGGGGAGTCAGTTGGGGTTACAGCAGCACCCTGGATTCAAATATCGAAGGGGAGAAGATAATGTAGTTGTATACAAATTGAATATGTCAGCATTAGCTACATCAATACTTACTACAGTCACATGAATGTACTTTCTGTACCCGACAAGCACCCGCTCCTCGGAGATATATATCATGTACAACTTCGTGTCCAGTCCGAACTCAATTAGACCGGCCGTCTGCAGTCACGGTGCTTATCTTTCCTCATTTCACAATGTTTTCATCAGCTGCCAAATGCCCCCCCCACTTTCTCTGCTCTGCATACTACTCTCTCAGTCAAGGACCGAATCAATGACATCCGTTGCATACTAGTACTACAAAGAGGGAGGTAGTGTAGACATGCGGTATTCGGCATTAAAACGCTTTATTATTTTCTTAGCCAGGGGCTTTAAGGGGCACAATATTTCTTGCCCCTAGTGATTCTTCCTGTCGAAAGCCAATGTTTCAGCTTGAGCGGACGCCAAAGCATATCGGGTAGGAAAGTGTGTTTCCCCTATGGACTACTACTATTAGTAGTAGTCTACCTGATCAGTACATAGCTGAAGTGAAGCTGTTCCTGCCTGAGCGCCAAGGTATCTGCTCGGTAATCTCTCCTACCCCCTTGAGCTATCTTTAACTCATCCCATCTGTCGACCAGTATCCGATTGTGAATAGAGCGGAGCGGTCCTGAATCGCAGCAGCCGAAATTGGAAATAGACGGGACGCAGATGGCCGGATGGTTCAGCATGAACCGTCCGACCCCACCAAGCCCCCAGAACTTGGTACCGAAATGGGGCCACGATCTATCTACATCGATTTACATGCTTTGCTGCATGAAATAAAAGCTCAGGGTCGTGGATGGAGTATGCTAGCAGATATAGGGTACACCTTTTGAACGAGCTTGGAAGCGCCTGTTGACTCAAGCTAGACTTGCGAGTGGAACGAGTCTATAGACGAGTAATCCTCGTAAAGGCCATATGAAAGGAATACCACCCATACGATAGTAGGCTGGTAGCCTCTATTACTGACTCCTTTCTGCCCCGAAGAATGCACAATGTAGATAGTACCTTGGAATCTCTTCGTATAAGTTTTGGTACCGTATCCGCGCTTACTGGGACGCCCCTTCTTATGGCTTCTTCTCAGAGAGGAGAGTGGTAAGCTCTCCTCCCTCCTCATGATAGTTTTACAAAGTGTGTGGTTGGAGGAGAGGCTGCCATTGAGCAAATATCGGGCTATCTCGCCAGATTCCAAGATTCTTAGTCAAGGCTGAATGGGTCCTTTCTAAGACTTCGGATATGGTAGGACTGAATCCTCAGGGATAGATGACGCATTCGGACTGCACGATCCACCTCTGAAGAGAGTCAGTCCAAATTATGGATTTACTCTCCAGTCAGACGCTTAAGGAGACCACCTCCGTATTATTCCATGATCAGTAAGCAGGCCCGCAGCATTGATGGTATTCCTGTCAGAGACAGATTAGGGTGCAACGCCACTGACTAGCCTGTAGAGAGTAAGGTTCGGATGAGCTAATTAGAGTTTGAGTGGCCTAGACACGGGATACAGGACTGGTGCAATGCCACAGTAATCAGCATAATATGTAGTGACAGTGAGTGGTGTGAGAAGAGATAGTTGGTATTTCAGATACTATCTAACTATCAAAGATATTTAGTAGTTAACGTTAACAAGGCGGGTCAGAGACATGGGAAGCCTGACACTAAGGGAAGGCCGGGTGGCAGCCCAATGGAAGGATCAGTGAACACCAACCAAATCGCAGCAGTTTCTCAACCGATGAACACGAAAGCTGTCTCATTTGAAGGACCTCCCAACGCGCCAGCCGTGACTCAAACTATCTAGTCCATCATCCAAAGGGAAGAGAATAAACAAACCCCCGAGCACTACCGGGACCAGGTTCTTGGGAAGAACCAAGCATCACCCAGGCACAAACCATGGAACATGCCCACCAGGACGGCTCAACCGCCTAAGAATAGCAGAAAGAATGGGGGGGAGAGGAAGGGAATAACCTCTGGACGGGAAGGGATAGTCGGAGGGGCCTCTTGAGTCCATTGTTTCAGATCGGGCCCCTTGACAAATCAGCCGCGGCGGCGTGTTTGAGAATGAACCCGCGACTCCAAAGGACGCATGCCGGAGGAGCCCATCGTCCCCGACCGATCGGCCTAACAGGCTCCGTCAGATCCAGTTCGGTCTGTAAGCAAAGAGGATTCAATCCATTCATTAGCCTCCGGACTGACCGCGCTAGATACCAAGGGAGGCTGTTCTTGTCCTGTCACTTTGCCTTTCAAAACTAATCTACCACTACCACCACCACCACCACCACCAACACTGGCCTTTTTTTCTTATCCTCCAGTTGATCAGTCCCTCCCCCTCCTTCCATTTCCCCTCCGGTCGCCCTCCCATTCCTCCATTCCTCCAGAACAGCACAAAGCATTTCACCACCTCCCCAGCCTCAGCATCAGCCTCAAGCGCCTGTCTCCTTCCCCTCCAACCACCCGGTGGGTTGAACCTCGATCCAGCGATAACGTCAGATCGACATCTTCAACCCCTAGTGCAGCCCAGACCTTGGTCAGAGCGGCACAAAGGAGGATCAGGTCTTTGAAAGCAGCACAGACGCCCTACCGCATACCGTCTCCTCTTTCGCTTGGATACGCCTGTGATATCGATTCAGCCTGAACTGTAAGTCATCATGTTGTCCCTCCACAGGCGCCCCCACGGATACCCCAACCCCGGTCTTTGTCTTCAGTTGGCCGCCGCATGAGGGACTGACAGTTACGCGACAATCTTAGAGGTGTAGTTCTGGACCATGCATTGAACTTCCCAACATCTCTCTGCCGAGTCCCGCTTTCCCTCCGAGTCGGTGTTTCGAAGACGTCAAGGTTATACACACTAGGTGGCGATAGCCCAGCCTTTACGGTATTTATCCCAGAGTTTGCCGCCAAATTTGCAGGGCTACAGCAGGGAATATAATATACCCAAGGAAAACCTCGTCCGCGTTCTCGATATCTCGCAGCCATGCTTGCAAAAGCAACCTACAACCCGTTGGGTGTGTCTGCAACCCAGACCCCTACAACTTCCTACTACACTGGGTCCTCGCAGAAGCCCACCGCGATTGGAGATTCACAGAAGGGGATGATGTTCACTAGTCCCACTGAGTCAAGTTTTTCTGACGCGTACGACGGGCTTGATGCTGTACGGTAAGTTTTGGCTCTATCCATGTCCGATGACAAAGTCGCAAAATACTGACGGTTACAAGATCTTGGGATGAGAAGCAGGTTATTACCTGGCTTCATAGCATAAACTGCGGCCAATACGAGGCATTGTTCAAAGGTACTAAGCGCCACCGTTATCCAGGTCAGATTACTCTGGCAACAAATGCTGATCAGCTCCAGCGAATAACTTTAATGGTAATAACCTCATCGAATGCGATCAGAAAATCCTGCAGGAGATGGGAATCAAGAAGATTGGCGATCGTGTGCGGATATTTGTTGCCATCAAGCAACTCAGGAACAAGTCAGTCCTTAACGGCAAGTCGAGGAATCTGGTAAGTTGAGTACCCCACTAGTAAACTGAATTGAAACTAACCATGGGCCAGAATCAACTGGCTACACTGGAAGCCGTATCCTACACAAACACTTCATCGGAGCCATCACGTCCCTCCAATCTCCGGCAGACTTCTGCAACTTCTACGACACGCCGCTCGTCTCGAGCAGCCGAGACTAATGCTCTCAACTATTCTGCTAACAGGCCGTCATCACGGCCCGAATCGCCTCTGCGTCCTCAGCAGTATGTCGCTAATAGCCCGATGGAAATGGGGCGTATGGAACAGGGGCAAAGCTACTTCAGCCATCCGTCCTCCGTTAGCTCGATGACCAGCCGAAAACCGGGAACGCCCAGCGAACGATCTGGGTCGCATTTGAGGCAAAACCCTAGTTTGGATGGCTTGACTATGGGACAACTACCGATGAACTCGCCCGTTATCAGAGTGATCTACACAGGGGGGCAAACTAAGATGCTGGACATCAAACACTGCAGGGATGCCGATGAGGTCGTTCTCTGCGTGCTGAAGAAACTACAGCTCCCGGAACATCAATACCGCAATTACTGCTTCTACGTTTTGGATGGCCTGGAGCCAAATGCTGCCAACTGTAGAAGACTGACAGACCAAGAGCTCATGGAGGTGTGTGAGAGTACTCACAGGTCCGAGCGGGGTCGTCTTATCCTTCGCAAAATCCATGCTGGGGAACCCGATCCCGATGAGCTTCGTCGTGCTTCTCAACTGGCGGTAGATGAAAGCCAATTAGCGCATATGAATGCTCTGAGCAGTTCAAATGTTCGCAACCAGCTCAAGATCCAGCAGCTGACTGGGGAGCCCTGGCATAATATCAGACAGCCCATGTCACCCGTCTCTTCCAGACACAACCAGACACCTAGTGAGCACGATATGCGACCGCCCATGAATGTGGAGCGCCAGGTGGGCAAGTTGCGGTCCTTCTTCGGTGCCCGTCCTCCAAGCGAGATGATCATCCACGAGATCACGTCCTACTTCCCTAGTCACCAGCGGGAGGAAATCGAAAAGACCATGCGCATGTCCGTTCGCAGATCTCAGCGCCTGAGCCGGGCCGCAAGCCGTTTGAGTGTCGTCAGTAATACAAGTTATGCGTCTAGCTTGAGAGATGCGCCCCCGATTCCTAGCATTGCAGATACCTGGCTTAATGCCGGGCCACAGCCAGCTCGCGGTCAGCGGCCACTCTCAGTTTCCAAGTTCAACCTTCCTTCCGCTACGTACAGAGATTCGATTGCTTCTAGCTCCCTTCAGCCTCTCCAGGAAGAGTCGCCCATCGAGCCTAATCGCGAATCATATGTTTCTTTCGATAGTGGCTCGGATGACCCCACCACGTCGCGCCAGAGCCTTGTGGATGAGAACGCAAGTGTTGCTGCAACGGATGGAGGTTCACTTAATGAACGATTGAGCATCCTCGTGGCAGAAGATGGGGAAGAGGAAGATGATGGTCTCAATGACTTCTTGGCTGGAAACAACTTTGCGCCCAAGAATTGGATGAAGGGATCCCTAATTGGAGAGGGTTCCTTCGGAAGTGTTTTCCTCGCTCTTCATGCCATTACTGGAGAGCTTATGGCTGTGAAACAAGTTGAGATTCCGTCTGCAACCAAGGGCACCGAATTTGACAAGCGGAAGAATAGCATGGTTACCGCCCTCAAGCATGAGATTGAACTTTTGCAAGGGTTCCATCACCCGAACATTGTGCAGTACTTGGGCACTGCTGCTGACGACCAGTACTTGAACATTTTCTTGGAGTACGTGCCAGGAGGGTCCATTGCTACCATGCTCAAGCAGTACAACACGTTCCAAGAGCCTCTGATCAAGAACTTCGTGAGGCAAATCCTTGCCGGTCTCTCTTATCTTCACAGCCGTGATATCATCCATCGTGATATCAAGGGCGCCAACATCCTTGTTGACAACAAGGGCGGCATCAAGATCTCCGATTTCGGTATCTCTAAACGGGTAGAGGCCTCGACTCTTCTTGGTGCGCGGGCTAGTGGTGGAGGTGGCCACGCACACCGAGTCTCCATGCAGGGTAGCGTTTACTGGATGGCACCTGAAGTGGTTCAACAGACAATCCACACCAAGAAGGCCGACATTTGGAGTCTGGGATGTCTTGTTGTCGAGATGTTCACCGGCGCGCATCCCTTCCCCTCCTGCAGTCAACTGCAAGCAATCTACGCTATCGGCAAAGAGAAAGCCAGACCTCCCGCTCCCGAACACGCGAGCGACGAAGCCGTGGCATTCTTGGACATGACCTTCCAAGTTGATTACGAAAAGAGACCGAGCGCCGACGAACTTCTCAAGTGCAAATTTTTGGCCAATCCTCTTGCATGAAAATAGCATCAAAACCGGACCCTCCCATCCGGACAATACCTAATACGTTGACGACGAATTTCTTCCCGAATGCTTAATCGATTGATTTGTGTGGAGAGTTGAATACCCCCTGGATTCGCGTGCGTTTCTGTCATTTCCATGTTTCCGCATCCCTCATACCACATATATTGTCTTTATCTGCCTTGCTTCTTTCTACCTTGCACCCAAAAGCACAATCATATAACGGCTGGCCTCTCCTCCCCCGCAACCCCCCTCCTGATCTTCTATCTTTGGCTTGTTGACAAGCCATGATGAGAGTCAATTCAATTCTTGTACAGAGCTGCAGTGTGCCGTGATATCTTACATATAATAAGCTTCCTTTGAAGCTGCGATTGTGGGCAATGGTGAATATGTCATGCGTTGCTACCCCTGGGAGAGGGGAGGCGATATTTTATTTCTAAAATCTCTGTAGTATTTAACCATATCCAACTGATAGACCAATTAATCTGACGATCGTTCACGTCCACGAAACAAATTTTTCTTGACCGTATCTTGCAACTGTTATGCTTATCTATGTTACAAATTACCGAGCTGGAATCGGGAAATGTGCATTTGAAATTTAATGATACCAAAACAGAGCGTATTTTACATAAACGATTCTAACAACAAGAACAATAGTAATACTAATAACACCACAGATATAGGTACTATCCTTTCATGTTACATATTCAAAGGAAAAAGGTTGCTCAAATCAACAAAGGTGTGAGTGAGGTGATGGTGCGGAGGGAAGAAAGACAAAAACCGTCTATTGATTGCCAAATGACAATTCCGTACACATAAACTGTCATGTTTCTTCTTCAGTTGACAAGCTTGCCGTAGAAAGGAACACCCATGGCGCTGAGCAGAAGACGGGCGTCCTTGTCGGTGTTGGCGCTGGTGTGGATGGTGATGTGGCAACCGGGGATCATTTTGGGGGGGTACCTGTTTTATTTCGATTAGATCTTCTGATCATACTTGGCACTGTGTGCATATGTATGTGCACGTAAAGCGTTGTACACTTGGCAATGGGGCAACTTACATATCATAGTTCACCTCAATCTCCGGGAACAGAGCCATCTCCTCAGGTTCAAGACCGAAAGTGATGTTACCACTGCTATCACCACTGCTACCCTTCACACCCTGCCAATCCTTGAGTCTGGGCATGACAACATCGACCAGCTTTCCGAAGAAATGCAGCATGTTCTCACCGCGCAGCTCGGCCTTGGCGGCAACGGTATCACGACCGGGGGCAATGTGCCACTGGGCAACGCTAGTCTTGGACTTGAAAGTCTCAACCTTGACGTTGGTCACGGCTTGCAGGGCCATACCAGCAACGTGCAGCCATGACGAGTCGTTCGTGGCAGCCTGCTTGACGTAACTGTGGAGAGTGATGCGCTCGATCTTGGGGATGTTGTTGAAGGTGATAGGCTTGCGGAGGAGGCGGAGAACGTCACCACCACGAGGGCCACGCAGAGATCGGTTCTTGTGGTACGGGGAGCTGTCGTCCCATGAACGGAGACGAGGAGCCTTCGGCGGGGGCTTAAATCCCGGGGGGTTGTGGACGTAGAGGAGGGTGAGGAGGTCCGGTGCGACGGTTGATTGCCAGGTCTGTGCGACACGGGGAAGGGAGAAGGGGCCGGGGACGAAAAGTCGAGAGGAGGGATCAGAGGGCGGGGGAGGCCGGTGAGGGTGAAGAGGACCACGGTCGTATTTGGGGGAGCGGAATTGATAACTGGTTGTTTCGTGTCAGTTGGGGAGGACGGATGATTGTTGGATGGAGGATGTTGAAGTGAAGCCTAGGGTTTGACTCCAGGAGAAAACGTACCGACTCCGGGGTAGTTGCGTCTTGCGTGCTCTGGCTCTTTCGAGAGGATTGAAGGACTTCACCGTGTCCTGCGACAGAGGGGTGGATAGAGTGGTCGACTCCAGCTCGTTGATGTCGGCGGACGGAGATCTCGTCGACGCTTGATCGGAGGCATTGCGACGCCAGCAAAAGGCCGGAGCCCGCGAAGAGGGCACCAAGGCCCGTGGCAATGACCTTGCCAGGTATCTGGAGGGTTCACTGGCAGCCATTGAGGTCCACAGGGGATGGGGTTTACTGTAGACTGGTCGAGACTGAATTCCCAAAAATTGTTTCGCGGACCGGCGAGCATCGACTCTTTCGGGACAGCATCACGTGGTGTCCGGGACCTGGGCTTACTGGTGCCTGGGGGATCTGGCAGGGAAGAAATCAGGCAGCCAAAGGGGCCCTCCACAGGCGGGGATCCACATGTGATCAACTTCGTCATCCCCGCCACCAACAAGCTTATCGTCAATGCGCTGAGATCGGCTGCGAAGGTCTTCTGATGGGCGGCTCTTTCATCCACATCAGCAATACCCTGGTTGCCTCGAGCAGACTCCCTTCTTTGCCTTTCTATCCATTGTTTTACAACTAAGATCTTGTGCCGTTACATGTGATGTCACTGATCGCACCTGGTGCCTAGTGCCTAGTATACGTCGGGCTTTGCTAATTGGACATCGCGAGGAGACCATCGCGACCAAAAAAGTCAGAAGAGAGAAAAAAGATAAAATCGGGAAAAATCAACCCTGAGTGATATCACCGTCTGATATGTGTTGTGACTCCACCAGAGATCTCTTCGCGTGCTCCATCGGAATATTGGAGCCTGAGCAAGGATTTATATAGATCCCCCACTCATCGATGCATCTCGCACTCCCCACTTCTTCGCACA
Source organism: Aspergillus welwitschiae (assembly GCF_003344945.1). Classification (NCBI taxonomy): domain Eukaryota; kingdom Fungi; phylum Ascomycota; class Eurotiomycetes; order Eurotiales; family Aspergillaceae; genus Aspergillus; species Aspergillus welwitschiae. The sequence goes on along the minus strand of NW_020798704.1, from coordinate 639,474 downwards.
TTCGTCTGTCTCGCCCGTCGTCTGGCTAGGACACATGCGCTGTTGAGGATGAGTGGCATCCATAGGTTTCTCACCAGACGTGAGAAGAAAAATGCCAAAGAAGAGGTATGGTGGGATTCCGCTGGGTGACTATAGTCATGCTAATGCGCCTCCTCATCTAGGCATCAAACCTCCTTTCGCGCCCCCATTTTCGTGGGTTTTTCTCCTCCGATAAACTTCCTACCGGGGATACCAATGAAAATCAGAAGAAGGTGAATACAAATGGGGACGTGCGTTATTCGATGGCGCTGACAGGCAGTAGATCAAGGTCTTAGAGCAACGTGTCGCACAGCTCGGTATCACTGGCTTACGGACCGAACACATCAGTTATGCCCTGCAGTCAGAGCACGCCAAAGGGGATGTAGACAAGGCATTCGAGATGCTCATGATTCTTGAGGATGCGATCGAGGGGATAATAAGAGGATACACGCCAACCACGAAGCTTCTTGGAGCGGTCAACCGTGAAGGCGTCACTTGCTACCTAGATGCACTACTCTTTGCCATGTTCGCCCGATTGGATTGCTTCGAGGCAATTCTCTACAAGTCTTTCAATGATGAGCCCCGCCGGAAATTGTCGGTGCTGTTGCGACTCTGGGTCAACATGCTGCGGTCGGGGAGGCTTATTACAACGGACCTTGTGCGTATCTCCCGGAACTCGTCTTTTGGATTGAAGCTAACTCTCTGCTCCGTTGAAGACCAAACATCTGCAGGACGCCCTTGCTGAATGCGGCTGGGAAGATGCGGCCAAGCTTCGCCAACAGGATACGTCTGAAGCGTTCACGTTCATCACGGAGAAGCTGGAATTACCTCTTCTCACACTGAAGATGGACATATACCATACCGGAAAAGAGGATGTAACCGGCGATCATAAATTTGTCAATGAGAGACTGCTAGAAGTTGCGATACCTGAGCCAGCTGATGGCGAGACCGTTACTCTGGAAGACTGCTTGGAGTCATACTTCAACAATAGGATCGAGGTCAAGCGGCATCTGGAGCGGCGTTACACTGTGGGTTCAGTCAAATCAATGGATTCCATAGCCAAAGGCTGTACGACACATGTTGAGACCATTGAGGTCGGCTCACCCTTGTCACCAGCTTCAAGCCAGTCATATTCTCCGCTAGACGATGTCACACCAGTGGCCTCGCTGACGGAAGTGGTCGACTCGGCCCCCCCTCCATACCGACGGAGCAGCATCGTCCAGGAACGATTTATCCCTGGCGATGAAAATGCTCAGGACGGTACGATGAGCTCTCAAAGGAGAGGCTCGTACAGGAAGGAGGTCATGATGCCCGCCTGGCAGTTCTTCAGTCTCATACGTAAGTTCTACTTGGTATGTGCGTTAAGGAAGTGCTGACGTGAGTATAGCATGGTATACGGACAACACCCCGACAAATGACGCCCAGGTCGCCGCGCACTTTTCTTCGAAGCGACCAATCCTTGGCATGTGTCTCAAGCGCTATTCCATGACACCCACAGGGAAAGCAGTACGGCTCAACACATTCATAGATATTCCGACCGAGATCGGGTTGCCCCATTTTATTCAGGATGATAGTATGGAGGAAGAAGGCCCTATCTACGGAAATTTCAAGCTGTCTTTGCAGGCAATGGTCTGCCATCGAGGTACCTCAGTCGATTCCGGGCACTACATATCAATTGTCAGGGGTACCAGTGCTGGCGCGCCTCCAGCCAGTTCTCATGGTTCAGACCAGGAGGCAACCACTTCTGACGCCTCAAGATATTGGATGCGGTTTGATGACCTGGCAAAAGAGCGAGTAACGCTAGTCGACATCGAGCAGGCTTTGAAACACGAGTCGCCGTACCTCTTATTCTACCAGATCTTGCCTATCAATGAGGATGCTGCGGCAGCCAATCTGTTCGACAAACCGCCTTCCTCTGAGTTGTCAATGGATTTTCGGGATACAGAGAATGCCAATATGGTGCAGAAACCACAAAACCTATCTGTGGAAGATATCGGTGGTGCTCGCGCGGAGGGATACGCTTCAGGTCGGCCTAGTTTCGAAATCACCGGGCCTGACGGTGCAGATCCTGCCCCTATGGATCACAACAGCAGAAAGCAGAGTGTGGCATTCTCTGAAGTTTTTGATCCGACCTCGATGCAGTCATACGCGCCGACTTCGCCGAGACTTACTCCAAGAGATGATGATGGCAGGGCCTCGTTCTCATTCTCTCGACGCAGTTCGAGGCATACAAGGAGCAATCCAGGCAGTCGTGCAGGGAGCCAGGCAAGCGAGAGCAGAATTAGCACGACCTTTTCACGATTTACCGGGCGACGCAGTCGAGAGAAGTTCACCAACGATGGAGTCTCTGAAGGCGAGGTGGATGAGTTAACGGAAAATGAACTGGGACCGACGGAGAAATTCAGTCCTCCAAGCGGTGAGCGCAAGGACAAAAGCCCCCGACGGACTAGGGACTCCGAGCGAGTTAGAGACAAGCTGAAGGACAAATCTCGGGAGAAGATTGGACGGAAGCTCGACCGGGAGTGTGTCGTGATGTGATGATGTGATGGTGATGACGATCCGAATGTTCGATTTCACATGCGTTTCCGCTTACCTTGCATTCGTTTGCTATGAGCACAGGCTGTATAATTTGAAAGACAAGGGCTTGATACCCGGGCATGTTGCATGTTTTGTGCCTTCAGCTCAGTCTTTCGGTTGAGGGTTTGCATCGGCGTTCAGTAGACTGCATAGCGAGCTTATAGAGTAGTAATAGTTTGCAAGCATGCTTATGATGACGAACAAAATTAACATGAAGATTCAAAGTTCTCTGTTTCCTTTTCAATGGGGTAGATATATAGTAGAAAGGATACATCGAATGGCAACGCAAGCAGTATCTGGTATAGAGTGTTTCTGCCTCAGGCATATATGCGCCAAGGCATCAGTAGCTCCGCTTCGGGCGAGCTACCCCCATCTTCATCATCACCCATCTCCAGCTCGCCTGGCTGTTATACCTCGTCCGGGCAGCTCCACTCAGGCTTCTTGTGCGGTCGAGCAATGAAATAGGGCCATTATTTACAATTGGCGCATCATGGCGCTGGAGACGTCCAGCGGTTATGTTGCTCCCAGCAACCTCGCCGAGCCTCCGGACGCCGCTCTGTCCATGTTCGATGTCCGACGTGTGCAGTTGCAGTTCCCACTGGCTGCGGACTTTGTCGCAGCGCAGGTCGCTAATAATGTTTTGATTCTGGCTTTGTCGACTGGACGCATTCTCCGAATAGATCTAGATACCCCGGAGGATATCGATGGTTCGTCACCCTATGACGGAGATCATGGAGGGTTGATAGACTCCCGGTGCCATGCTGACTTGCATATTTTAGATATCGATCTTCCCAAAAAGTCATCGGAGATAGGCGTTATACGTCGCATGTTCCTGGACCCGTCCGCGTCCCATTTGATCATCACCACCACCCTTGGCGAGAACTACTACCTCCATACCCAATCTCGGCAACCTAAGCCACTGTCGCGACTGAAAGGTGTTCCGATAGAAAGTGTCGCGTGGAACCCCTCTTTGCCTACGGCTTCGACAAGAGAGATACTTTTGGGCACGACGGATGGCCAGATCTGGGAGGCCTACATTGAGCCGTCTACCGAGTTCTACCGCCGTGAAGAGAGATATGCGCAGGCCATCTACAAGACACCGGAAGCGTCGCCTGTCACAGGGATCTGGGCGGAGATAATACCTACGAAGCCCGAGTTCAGACGAGTGCTAATAGCGACCCATGGAAAGCTGCTGTGCTTCTCAGGACGTACTGGGAGGTACGGGAGGGAAGGAGGAAGTCTTGTCTACGCTGATCTATTTCAACGCGAGGCGCCTGTAACCCATGAGATTCAGAAGCCTTCTAGCGCCGCGCCGTCGACACTGGCTATCTCGCCTATTGTTCCAGAAGGTCAGAATGCGACTGGTCAGCCGGAAAATGAGTTCGCATGGCTCAGTTCGCAAGGTATCTACCACGGGCAACTTCCATACGCGCCGCAGAAACTCACTCAACCCTTTGAAAGCTCGAACATGCTGCCGCGGTCTTTGTTCCCGGCTAGTGAATCTGCGCGCGGAGGCAAGAAGCTCATACAAGACCCAATAACTGCCATGACGTTGTCCCAGTGGCACATTTTAGCCCTTGTCGAAGGCAGAGTTGTTGCTGTGAACCGTATGAATGATGAAATTGTGTACGATGAAGCCGTTCTTGAACCAGGACAGAGTGCTTTGGGCCTCCTAACGGATGCGATGCAGCACACTTACTGGCTGTTCACCAGCCAGGAAATCTTCGAAATTGCAGTCGAGGACGAAGATAGAGACGTTTGGAAGGTATTTCTGCAGAAGGAGATGTTTGACGAAGCTCTGCAGTACGCCCGTACTACAGCGCAAAAAGATGCTGTTTCCACCGCCTCGGGAGACTTCCTCGCCAGTAAGGGTCGGTATTTGGAGGCGGCCAAGGTTTGGGGCAAGAGCAGCAAAGGCTTCGAAGAGGTCTGTCTGACTCTGATCAACCGGGGCGAGCATGATGCCCTGCGAAAGTACCTTCTTGGCCAGCTTTCTACGTATAAGAAGTCCTCGTCAATGCAACGGATAATGGTTGCCAGCTGGCTTGTCGAAGTTTTCATGACGAAGTTGAACTCGCTTGATGACAACATCGCCACCAAAGCAGAATTGGCGGAGGGCACGAGCACGGAAGAAGTCAAGGACGGACTCGGAAGTGTCCGGGCTGAGTTCCAAGAGTTTGTCACCAAATATCGGTCCGACTTGGACAAGAAGACTGCATATGATCTCATCAGTAGCCATGGGCGAGAGGAGGAATTGCTATTCTTTGCCACGGCGGTCAATGACCACAACTATGTGCTGTCCTACTGGATCCAGCGAGAGAAATGGTCGGAGGCACTCAATGTTCTGCAACGACAGAGTGAACCCGATGTGTTCTACAAGTATAGTAGCGTTCTCATGACCCATGCTGCTGCCGGACTAGTCGACATCTTGATGCGGCAGACCAACCTCGAGCCGGAGAAGCTGATTCCTGCGTTGCTGAACTACAACAAGACCGTAAACGTTCCCCTGGGGCAGAACCAGGCGGTGCGGTACTTGAACTTCATCATTGTCAACCACCCGAAGCCGTCCGCGGCGGTCCACAACACCCTGATCTCGATCCACGCCTCAAGTCCCTCGTCCTCGGAAGCCGGACTCCTCACCTACCTGCAGTCACAGCCGTCATCTCCGCCGCCGTACGATGCAGACTTTGCTCTCCGTCTTTGTATCCAACACCAGCGCGTGCAATCGTGCGTCCACATTTACAGCGCCATGGGACAGTATCTCCAGGCGGTGGAGCTGGCTCTGCAGCATGAAGATATCGAACTGGCAGCGATTGTGGCGGACCGACCGGAGGGGAACGACAAGCTCCGGAAGAAGCTTTGGCTTCTTGTAGCGGAGAAGAAGATCCGCCAGCCTGGCACGGGCATCAAGGACGCGATCGAGTTCCTTCGCCGATGCGAACTGCTCCGCATCGAGGATCTGATCCCGTTCTTCCCAGACTTTGTTGTCATTGACGACTTTAAGGACGAGATCTGCAGTGCGCTCGAGGATTACTCGCGGCACATCGATGCGTTGCGACAAGAGATGGATAACTCGGCGCACACGGCGCGTCAGATCCGGACGGAGATTGCGGCGCTGGACACGCGATATGCAATTGTCGAACCCGGAGAGAAGTGCTGGCTCTGCTCCTTGCCGGTGCTCAGCCGGCAATTTTTCGTCTTCCCGTGCCAGCATGCCTTCCACAGCGACTGCCTAGGCAAGGAGGTCCTCGACGGTGCCGGTGGCAAGAAGAAGTACATCCGCGACCTACAAGCGCAGCTAAACAAGGGGACACTGGGAGCAGCGCGACGAGAAGAGATTGTGCGGGAACTGGACGGGCTGATTGCAGAGGCCTGGTAAGTCTGCTTCATTCAAAGTTCGCTCTACAGTTTACTAACACGTCTCCCAGTGTTCTCTGCGGTGATCATGCAATCAAGCAGATCGACAAGCCATTTGTTGCGGAATTGAACGGGCCCGATGACTGGGCATTGTAGTTGCTCTGAGCGTGGAGAGCACGTTCCTCATCCAATGCATGCATGTCCTCTTTTTTTTCTTTGGCCTGTTTTACTAGGTAGCCTCTCAGCCGTTAGCTACTTACCTACTTACCGTCTGTCCCTGTCGTACGGTGGCGCCTTGCATTTATCAGCGTTTGAACGAATCATACCTCATGCTTTCTATTTATTTCCCGGTATATGAAACTGCAATATCAACATCATGAACATAGCGGAGCATCAATGAGCGTAGCAGTACTCCCAACGTACTTGTTGCAGAACCATCCTACCTACCCATGTTTAGTAATAGCAGCTAGTAGTGCAGCCCTCGTGTTCTAGAGCCGAGTCGAGTCAAGCAGAGCAAGATACAGCTACCCACCCCCTGTCTTCCAGCTTGTCTCTGGTCTCTTCTGCAAAAAGCACCGACACACACACATACACACCTTGCTGATCCCCATATATCCAGTGGGCGTCTGTGTGTGGCTGCTCGTGTGGGTGTGGGTGTGTGCTTGCTCGGCGTATCGCCTGCCCAGCTAGCTGCTGGCCTAGCTGCATCCGACAGGGCTGTGCGGGTGCAGCTTGCAGCACACCCTCTACCACTCTGCATATAGTCGGTCAGTGTGCTGCTACCAATGAGTCTCCACTTCACCTGCAGTGCGTTTCGTGACGAGTGCTGTGCTGCGCTGCGCTGCTGGGTTGTGGTGGAGGTGGAGGTGGAGGTGCATGGTGGTGGTGGTGGTGGTGGTGGTGGTGGTGGTGGTGGTGGTGAGTGTTGCTGCACCCAAGCGCCGGGGAGGGAGGATCCTTGTTATTTGCCTACTTTGCTTGCTTTGTTTGGGTATAGATGGGAGGGAGGAGATATATGATTGTGGTCTATATTGCTTCTCTACATAAGTACGACTAGATATATAAATATATAAACAAGATAGTCATGGTAAACAATAGTATACTGGTATTTATAGTTGTGAGTGAATAGCATTATATAATATGCTCAGTATTCGTATTTAGACACTGGTACTTCAGTAGTAGTAGGTAGTACAACAGCAATATGCTTACATAGTAGATATAGCTACCTCCACCTCCACATACATCAAACACATACATATCCAAGTACTAGTATCCTGGAGTACTCACATATCCTCCATGTCGTGTTCCGTGATAGTACATATGATCCATCTGTAGTATGTACGATAACTCACATACAGACATACACATACATACTACATACTTACATACTACATACAGCCCATGTCTTGCTCTACTTGTCCTGTCTGGTCTGATCCATCTCATGTCTGAGACAAGAAGGGAAGGGATAAGAAGGGGAGTGCGTAGGAGGGGTGTGCAGCAAGCAAGCAAGCAAGCACCCCATACATGATACTGACTCCATACTCCACAACATGATGAGTCTTGTGCGGGATTATCTTGCATTTCCTGCTTTTCTTGGATGTGTTGCGTGGTTGTGTGTGTGGGATGTTGGATTCTGGGGTAAGTGGTTGTTGAGATGGGTGAAACAGAGTCGGAAACAGACTGGGATTTGAGAATAATAGTGAAGTATCTTTCATACTGAATAGTAGATGGAGTATGGAGTTACCCCAGACATACGTAGATGAATCATCTACTGACTTAGTTAGTCAGTCTTTGTGTCAGTTCTTATCCAGGTAACCAACTAGAACAAAACCACAATCCACTCTTTCTCAATATTGAGTCTTCGGATCCTCTTTTCCGTTCTCAACGGCGATCCTTCCCCATCCCCATCCCCAGTTCTGGTTGTGGTTCAGATCCAGACGGTAGGAAGTAAGGAGTTCAAGTTTCGTCGTCCTCCGAACTTTATCCCGAAATGCAGTAAGTAGTAGTTCTTGAATCTGGGGTAATTCCATCCATCCTATTCCATTCCATTTCGTTTCAGTTATGTTCGTTTGAACGGTTCTTTCTCTTTCACTAACTAGTTATCCTAGTAAATAGTTTTAAAACAGTAACTAGTATTAGCTAGTAGTAGAACAAGGTAGTAGTATCCAATCCCATTTCCCCTCTAAGCGCGGAACAACGACCTTAAATCCCATTAGTCGGAGGAGAGTTTCACATCTCCTCTCACAAATCGGAATTGCTTTTTTTTCCTTTCCTATTCTGTTAAATGGATAGAATGGCAACTGATAGCGATGACAGAAAGTCTAATTAAGTGGCTGGTCTAGGTACTAGTAATAGATAGTAAGTAGTATGATTGCGAATTGGACTTGTGGCACTTTTGTTGATCGTGCGGGGTAAAGGTGCCACTAGTAGGTTTATCTGTTTTATCTATTTGATTATCTGTCTGGGGGGAGGTTGGGATAGGCTGGGAGAGGTGGTGGCGATCGAATCACTTCCGTATGGGGTGATGTTCTCTTGTGTCGCGTGCTCATGGATTATGGATGGGATGGGTTATGCTGTGTTCGATGCTGGTTGGGGTTGGGGTAGTTGGGGTTTGATGATGATGATGATGGCAATGATGGTGGATGGTGGATGGTGATTTGATTGATCGGATGCCAATGGGTTATCTGCCGATAGGAGTGATACGGGGTTACTTGGTACTACGGATATATGGATATATACTATGATTTCTTGTAATCTATCTGGTGGAAATGAGATATGTCCTGCCTGGGACTGACTGGTCTCATACTATTTTGTTTATGATTGTTTTGTTAGACATTGTGTCTGTGTCTGTATCTGTAGATGTCTGTATACTACTGCAGTAACTAAGTAGACCACAAGCATAGAGATAAGGATAGATACCATTCTACATAATGATGAGACTATCATCTCCAATGGTGCAACATCCTCCATCCCAAATCCTGGTACTAGATAACCGTTTCCAACCTTCCTCTCCTCCCTGACTGGCTCCTTATCCCAGGTTCCACCGATACACACCGCGCCCGCCCAGAACAACCACGATAGGGTGTTCCAGCCATCAGCACCGCCCTGTTCCATTCGGCAGATAATCATCCCGATAAGGGGAGAACAGACCAGAGCAGGCAGTATCTAAGGTTCAGCACTCGGGGTTTCCATGAACCTAGTCATTGTTGAGAAATTTGGCAAGTTCCAGGCAGTCAGGATTATCCATTTCTTCCACTGGGTCACGCTATCCCGGTTCCATGGGAGAAATGAATGTTAGCGGGAAACCTTGGGGATGGCGTGAGAGAAGGGAGAGAGAGGAGAGAGCCAGGTGACCTGGATCACCTGAGAGGCTAAAAGTAAATACTTTGTACAGTAAGTATGGGACTGGACTGGGCTGGGCTGGGATTTAGGTCATTCGGATTCCTGGGGCAGAAATGGAACCAGATGGAATCTCATGGAAGATTTAGACTATTCTCTCATACGAAGAGCTGTGTCAGCCACCATCAGAGATCCAAAGGAACCGAGAAGGATGATGGATGATGGATGATGAGGTGGTGGTGTTGGTGGTGGTGTGGTGGCCTGGCAAGTCTTGCTTGGGGGCTTATCGCGTGATGCGTGCAAAACAGCCACCTGGCAGAATGAATAGCGGGAACTTAATGGGAAAAGAATTCCTTAGTCAGAAGGAAAGGCCCATCCACGTATGCCTGAGGTCCTTGGTTTTTCGTTGTACTTCTTTCTTTTGAGGGTGACCACCTCATCGTCCCTTGGCTGCCTGCCTACTGCTGCTGCCCATCGGCGTGTCGGAGACAGGCAAGCCTGCATGATCGAGACACGCAACTCTTTGCCAGCTGCAAGGACGAAACCTTCCCGACACTTGCTCGGGAGGCGGTCAGTCTGGCACTAATGCACCTTCGTCCTTCACCGCCAGCATCGCTTTGCTCATGCAGCCCCGGAAAGAAAGTTGCCAGCCACGGGGCGCTGCCAGTGCTTGCCGTTGCTTTGCCAGTGTTTTTGTGTTGGCTGTTTGAGTCGCACTTAGCAGGCACCATGTTATTGATTATAGTTATTTGTTTATTTATTTTAACTTTTTATTATCTTTACTCGATTTCATCATTTAGTCTCCGAGCCTGTATCTCCGTTATGTATGTATGTACGAAGAGGGATATTTCCATCCATTCACCTCGTTCCAATTGTACACACCTTATCCACAACTACCTACTTACTGTACACAGTAGTTATTAGATAGTAACTAAGAAGTAAAAGTACCATAACGGAGGATAACTATGATCTTGCCGATAGTACAACCCGAAACGAACACTGAGCAGATTAACATACTCTGCTACATACCTCCTGTCATATGTTCACTCATTACTCCATACTTCCAAAGCAAAAATAAAGGAAAGGAAAAACAAAAAAAAAAAGAAACCAAAGTCTCCACCCCGATCGATAGTACGATACGATTGCCAGATTAAAAGTTGGCCCAGGAGTCTGTCTGTCTGTCTGAGACGTAATATCCCTCCCACCCGTTTAACCCCGCAAATCCTGTTACAGATGATGGGCGAGTTGAAGGAAATCCCGCGCGGTAAACAGGATCAACGTGGATCACGCAGGTTTTGTGCAACAACAATTGACGTTGTTGATTGATTGATTGATTCAAAGGGGTTGGTTTCCCTGGGTTATCTGGCTGGCCTGGACCGAACCACACACACCAAACTTTGCAGTTGTGAACTGACTCAACTGCCTTTCTTACACTGAACCTTAGGTACCAACTCTTGGGTTGGGAAAAGGTACCTGAAGCGGTGCTGAGCATTTTAGGTACTTACTAACTCTTACTCAGATTGATTTTAGGTACTTACTGGCTTACTTGGTTTACTACCTCGTCGGGTAGATATTTTTCTTACTTTCTTACTTGTCCATGCGGATAAAAAGTAAGAGAAAAGTATCCAGTCATATTATATCTCTCGTATGATCGGTGATACCTGAGCATCTTCAGTAGTACTCTGTATCTACGGCTAACTCTCGGAACCTAGGCTCTAGTCTAAGTAGTAGTAGTCTCCTCTGATGATCGGCGCGCAGCAATATCCGTATCTACCGACAACAGCTTCTTTCCCCATATTACTCCCTACTAGTCTACTGTGTCACAGTTGACGAAGGTCCGGGATCATCCTCCCGGGCCTTTTTTCAGAACAGCCGACCCAAACGAATGGTCAATTATTGGCCACGACTTCGCGCCAGTCGTTGCTTGCTTGGGGCTGGCGTCATGCAGCCTGGAAATAGTGGCCAACGGGGCTTCCGTGTGATTGGGTTCTGAGGGATCCACTGTAGCGTCACTCAGGTGGTCGCCCGCCAACTCCAGGCACCCCCCGGATAGGGACTAGACCAGTATGGATCCGTATTCGTTACTTTACTTTACTTAGTCATAATGCCAAGTGCCACTCTTGATTGGATTTGTTCCCGCCGTCTGCATCGGCCGAGGACTGGGGAGAGTGGAAATGCTCTGAAAATGGAAACATGATAGCGATACGTAGTCTAGGTGCAATCATCGCGTGTTCAAGTGTGTCTCCATCGTCACCGATTTCTGGTGGGGTGGTGCTCTTTTCCCGTTTTACTGTTAGACGGACGGATTTAGGATCGATCTGATCTGGTCTGGTTGGGGAGGGAAGAGGGGAAGGAGAGCGGGCCAGTCGGTGATCATTACCTTACCATCGGATTGATGATGAAGACGATGGTTATGATGATGATGGGTATTACGAAAACCGCCGCCCCCTTGTTGTGTTATATGACGAACTGGGCTCAACGGAAATAGTTAGTTATACCTCGAATGCATTATTCCTTCATTGTCAATTGTTTGTAAGGTTTGACTTGGGGGGAGAGTCATGGGGTTATCACCCGGAAGATTTTGATTGTATCCATCTATCAGGGAACATAGCAAGATGGATGATGATAAGTGACGATGAAGATAGGGAGATAGCATAGCTCGCTCGGATGGGGGGGGAAGAGGGGGGAGACCCTGCCGGGACCTGCAGGAACTTAGCTTAGCCGGTTGACTTGGTGCTGCCTTGGTGCCCAGGGCGTATCTTCCATGTCCCCTGCTCAGGCTGTAGTCTACTCACGCCGTCTTTGCTTGGGAGGTAACTCTAAACCGGCGCTTAACTTGAACTTTTATTCTACTGCACCAATTGAAGAGTTATGAATATATATTAACTTTTGTTTATCTAATGGTCATCAACAATTTACATCAATTAGTTCAAAGTTAGTGATTGATTAATTACAGTCAGCAGCCGTTGGTGTTGGCAAGCTGGCCGCAATCAGGACAGGTTACATGTACCTGAGTCTGGGGGTTTGCGGCACCTACTACATAATACATTTCCCCAACAAGCTAAAAAAACAAAAAATATGAAAAGAAAAATGCCTCGGGGAATTGACGCATTCAAATGACACCTGCCTCCCAGCCCGTCATTTTGCAATTGCAACAAATCTCGTCATTAAAATGCCAAATGACAGTATCACTATTTAGAAAAAGCAGTAATGGAATTGAGACGACCCGGCAACAATGGCAGGGGATGACTCAAAGGGAGACAGCGGAAAAGTGGAGGAATGTTCTGGCTGCTGAGGTGATTGATAGGCAGCCAGGAGAATAACGCCTTCGTAATCAATGACTGGAACGCTACTGAAACATTACTTGGAGCCCATTAACGGCTTCTCGGAGGCAGTGATTTCCGTGCTCAACCATCCATAGATAGTAATATCCGTAAATAACTGGGAATTTTTATTTTCATTATTATTATTATTATTATTACTGTTGTATTATTGATTGACTCTGATGCCCTGTAACTGGATGACCATAATTTGGAGAGAGAAAAGAGAGGGGGGAAATTCGGAGACACGACTTAATTGAGTCAACCAAGTCAACCAAAGTTGGTACCGCCAAAAGGGTCGGCTTTTCCATGACGCTGCGGGTATGGATACTTGCCAGGACAGGCAATGCTGAATCACCGCCGCGCGGATTCTTCTGGCGAGAGGAAAAGGGAAGGGAAGGGAAAACAGTCATTCAGGGGGGCGCAGAAAGAGGGTGTGGAGTCGATGGCCGGATGCGGCCTCTTTTTCTCGACCTGCCGCCAGTCAAGTGGGTCGGCCGGAAGATCGCACGTACAGTATTGTTACCACTGACCACGAGGGAAATGGGGGTTGCCGGGTACCATCCTCACAGGCACTTGGCCCGATTGGGGAGTCTGGAGTATGCATGAATACCGTAATAAACACCCGTGATTGGCCAGCAGGCCACCCACCCTGGAACCAAGGCGACGTAGGAGGTTCTCGCTCGTTCGCCCACTTTCTCGCCATCGCTGCAGGTTGAGTGGGTTTGTTTCCCTTTCCCTCCCCCAAGGTTCCGAGTGTCGCCCCCCATCCGACTAGCCGTGCCTAGGAATATGAGGAAATACTTACTAGTATGGAAGGGCATAGAGTCCAGTCGTCACCCTCCCTCCCTCCTCCCCCCCGTACTTTTACGAATTACCGTACCTACCTAAACCCCATCTGATCCCAACTGCTATCATCCGGAACCTCCTTATCCCTATCGCTCGCTCTCCTCTTGCTCATCCATCCTCCATCCTCCACCTCACCTTCCTACTCACCTACACTCACCTTCCTCTTCTCTCTCTCTCCATCTTCTTCTCCTCCTTTCTCTCTCTCTCCTACTCTTCGCTTCCCCTTCTTCCTTCCTATCCTCCATCCTTCATCTCTTCGTTCCAGCGTCCCAGCTACCAATCCATTGCTCCTTCCTACATCCGCGCTTTCCCAATCAGCCTGCCAACCCAACCCAATCATCAACTATCGCCACCCCATCACCTTCCTCTTCGCCTCACCACCTCTATCGCGACACGATATAGTACTGCCTGCAATCCTCTGATTAGGTCACATTGCCAAAGTCTTCCCCACCAGATCTACTTCAGAACAGTGTACTTGTCCTGTCCTCTACGGTCTAATCTGCCTCGCCGCTGTCTTCCTGCCTGGCCTTCCGAACACCCTGCGTGACTCATCTCAAGCCAACCACGTCGAGAGTTCCTCGGACCCACGAGTCCTTCCCTCAAACCAACCGTCTCAAAGCCGCGTGCTACGTTTCAATTGCAGAGATACGTGTTGAGGGTTCTGCGTCTACTGTGAGGTCAACTTCTGCTTAGTTGTCCATCCGTCCGCCGCGCAACCTGGGCCGGGTGCTGGTATTCGGTTCTTCATCTCGTTCACCTACGGGCCTGAAGATCCATCATACCAGTTGTCCAAAGCCCCGCTATACCTCCTATATAGTTCCTCTTCTCAAATCTCCGGACTATATATCATCGGGCGACTTATGACCTTATAGCCGTCGGTCCCGTCCTCGATCACTTCCCCTCCCCTTTGAGTCACGACCCCTCTCCGGCCCTTCAGCCTGGTGTTCGAAGGCCTTTTCAGTTACGAGCCTTGTTTGTTTATACATTTGGTGTTCAAGTCACGATATTACGCAGCGTTATTCTCCCTTGGTCCTTCCATTTGGTGTCCCATTGCCGGACATAGTCATTCACTTCGACACATTCTTTCTCTCGACATACTTCCGTTCCTCGGGCTTCGCGCCTCTACACTTGTGAAACGATATACAGATGCACTCATAACAGTCTTTTCTATTTCCTAGCCGTCGTCAATCACCCTTCTCCTAAGGGTATCTGCACTGCGCTTCGCGCCTACTCGTCGTCATCATTTTCTTTTCGTTTGTCTCCATATCCTCTCTTCCCGGTATTTATATGAAACTGTGACTCAACAAGCCGGTTGGTTTCTTGTCTTCTTTCTACTTTATTCTCGCTCTTCATCTTTTTACTTCTATTCTCGGTGTCGAGATCTGCTTGGCATTTGACCGTCTTGGTTGTCTGGCTGTTTGAATTATTCTTGCATCCGCCTTGTGACATCCATCGCCTGCTATAAACCACTGGAACGAACATCTCTGGGAGAATATCGTCTAGTTCGAGTATATATCAGATATGGAGTGCCTGAAGAACAGCTTTGTGGAGGGTCAGCTCCTTGATGGGCGCTTTCGAACCGTCGCCCCTCTGAACCATGGTTCATTTGGCATGGTCTTCCTTGCTACCGACAACAAGACCGGCCAGGACGTTGCTATCAAGTGCCTGACCAAGGGTGGTGCCTCGCCGTATGATGCTCGTTTCGAAGAGCTCGACTGCCACCGACGCCTTGCCTACCACCCCAACATCGTCAACCTCATCCATTCGTTCGAAACAGATGCTCACATGTACCTCGTTTTGGAGTACTGTTCCAACGGCGATCTGTATGAGGCCATCAGGCTCAACCGTGGCCCCTTGGAGACGGAGCACGTGCGTGATTTCATGTTGCAGCTGGTCAGCGCTGTCGAGTTCATGCACGCCAATGGCATGTACCACCGTGATATCAAGCCAGAGAACATCTTCTTGATGCAGGATGGATCCATGAAGCTGGGTGACTTGGGTTTGGCGACCCGGGATACCTGGAGTCATGAGGCATGCGTTGGAAGTGACCGCTACATGGCTCCGGAGCAGTACGACCCTTCGAGCTCTGGCTACTCTCCTGCCAAGGCCGATATCTGGGCGGTTGGTATTTGCCTGCTCAACGTTCTCTTCGCGCGGAACCCCTTCGCTACCCCCACCGAATCCGATATCCTCTTCGCGGACTATGTCCGCGACCGCCAATCACTCTTCGACATTTTCCCCAACATGTCCCAGGATACCTTTGAGATCCTGAGATTTGCTTTGGCTATCGACCCCGAGAAGCGTTCCCTTTCTGGTATCCGTGATTCCATTATGCGGACTGTCTCCTTCACTACCGATGACGAAGCATTGGATGAGTTCTGCACCGATGACCGCGAGGTCGTTCCCGCAAGTGCCAACCGCGAGCCTCTCCGAACACCTTCCATCCAGAGCCCGCACATCAACCAGGGCGATTCTTTCCCATGGGCCAAAGCCCTCCAGGCCAGCCCCCCTCAGCAGATTCGGCAGCTGTCGGCCATTCCCGACAACGAGAGCTACTCGGAGGATCTCTTCCCTCCTTCGGAGACTGCTGGCACATCGTGGTTCTCCGTTCACCAGGGCACTCCCTCCATGGCATCTGTTCTGGAATCTGCTCTTGGAGATTCGTTCCGGCCGACTGCTTTCCGCAAGAATGAGCTGCGTTTCCCCCCACCGTCGGATCCGGTGCCCATCACCGGATCACTTCCCACCACCAAACCTTTGCCTTCTCTTTCCATGGTCTTTGGTAAGAAGAAGGACGAGCAGATCTCCAAGAGCTGGAGTGATCTGTGGGATGAGGAGGAGGAATCCGAGACCGAAGACCTGGCTTTCCAGCAGCGGCGCGAGCAGAACTCCCGTAGCTGGAGCCACGAAAGCAGCAGCCCTGTCGAGGGCAACGTTCCTGAGCTCTGCGGCCCGCTGACGGGCCTTCGGGATTCTGTGACTCCTTCTATGCTCAACGTTCGCGCTCAGCAACCCAAGCCTTCGGTGCCATCCGATGAGACCCCCGGGAAGTCTTGGAATATTCCTACGGCCCCCACTGGCCTCAAGACTCCCCCTCGCACTCCGGACAGTCCCCCGAAGAACTCCAACATGGACAAATGGGCTGCCCTGGGTGACCGGAGGAGGAACTACAAGTCTCCTGAGGCTTCACTTGGACGCAAGAAGTTCCCTCTCAACATGAGTTGGAGGAAGGACTGGGGCTTGGGATCTTCCGGCTTCGACTATGGCTCTTGGGCCGCCAAGAAGGAGGAGTCTTCCTTCCACGATCGCCGCCGACGCCCCTTCCAGGAGAAGGGACGGCGTCGCGATGCCTGGGAGTCACCGAAGGCTGCCAACGTGAAGGTTCCTCATCACTACGATGGCAGTATCGATGAGGATCTCGACCTTGTTGGTGGCTGGCATGATCTCCACCTTTAAGAATCATGCCTCCTGCCTTTGTTCCCGCTCTGCTCTAATCCGATTCCTGTTCGTTGTACCGACCAAATTACCCTGACAAGAGTGGCAAATTCCAAACAACTTTTATCTTCCGACAACCAAACTTCTCCGGCTTGTTTTCTTCTTTTCTCTTTTTTTTGATCGATTTTGAAGCGTCTCTCTCCACTCGGCTTAGATGCACCCGCGTTGGGTGCATCCGGCAGCCTTATATTCAATATTTTATTATCCCCTCTTCTTCTCTACCGTTACGATAGATTGTTTGTATTCGGCAAGCCTCTCACGTCGGAGGTGCTAGTGTTTTGATTCCTATCCTGTATAATATAGCACTCTTCGAAGGAGCAAGCATGGGGATGGGCGGTCGAAAAGTGACTCATCTGCTGGATTTGGGAGGGATTGTTTTGTGGAGGGTGTGATTTTGTTTCTCTTCTTCTCTTCACCCTTTCCATTCTTTGCACAATGTCATCCTTTCAACTTTTCCTACCCAAAAAGAAAATGGTTCAACTTGACGGGGGCCTGGACGACGAGGCAGGCGGAGGACGATGGCGGGTGGCCCGGAGGCCACCAGGAATCTACGAAGATAACAATGAAAAAAAAGAAAGTCATGGAAAAGCAAGACTACTATGGCCATTCATCCACATCTTGAGGCGACTGTGCCGACCAGGCGCAGGACTGGTTTCTTTGTACTGTAACTAGCTGGTATGGTGAGAGTGATACGAGGATACTGGGGATAGCCAGAGGAATCTACTATGATTCGATGTGGATTGACTTTAATTTGCCTGCGTAGTGTATATTGTAGACTGGGTATCTCCCCATCTTCATTTGTAAATCAGGTCAATGTAGATTGCCAGCTGTCCTGGTGTGACTCACGGGCTCTACACCGTAGGTTTGTCCCATCAACTACCCAGATAGTCTAGTATAAGTATAGCCTAGTACTAGTAGTTAGTGGTTAGTCCCAGTGGCGGGAGAGAAGGCGGTGGCAGGCCTCCGTTCCAGACCGCCGCGGGAAAGAATGGAGAAAGACAGCCAGACACCCTCAATCTATCCTCGCGCGACAACGCCATCTCACACCCGGTGAGCAAAGAGGCGGTGTTTCTGGCGTGTGGCCTCTTGCGCGACGTGTACTACCTACTTTGCTGACCTCCTTTACTTTCTCGGGTTTGTTACACCCTTTTATCCTTGGGTCTTCTTGCTGATCCGTCTGACTACTTACGATCCCCTGAAGGGGCGCGCCGGTACTGATAAGGAGCTAACTAACCAACCAACTTGAACTCTGTTCGCTCCGTCTCCCCTCAGTCTATAATAGCATTTTACATACCCATACACACACACATCAGTCCCTACAGTACATAGCGCAATGAATCTTGCCAGAAATACATAATCATATCGACCTCTTATCCTACCTTACCTGCTACTTGTCCGGAAGACAGACAGAAAGAGAAAAAGTCGCATTGCGACACGGTCAAAATGACCAGCTGGACAGCCTCACAGTGGATTCCCTGGATGACTCTAATCTCCACCTGGATTGACGGCACAACCGCAGACCCCAGTCAGACGATATGTCCCGCCCCGCGCTGGCAAGTCGCTGAGGCCGAGTTCATCCAGTGGCCCCAGTGTCCTGAGACGCGATGGGAAGCGGAGCCGGCTACTCCTATCCCCGCAGAACAACAACCGTTGCTGAAAGCGCCCGAGGAGACGCTCTCCGCCGTGTCTGTTTCCATGGCTTCGTCCGAGAGCAGCGCACGGCCCGATCACGAGCTTGATACCGAGTCGCCGCTCGATAATGCGAATTTCCTGTCATTCGAGGATTGGAAGAAGCAGAATCTGGCGAAGGTTGGCCAGTCGGCGGAGAATGTCGGCGGGCGCGGCGCTGCTGCTGCTGCTGCTGCTGCTGGGAAGGAAGGGCGGCGGCGTCCGACGGGGATAAATAATGCGTTGGATTCGCTGGGCGAGGATGTCGAAATTGAGTTGGATTTCGGTGGCTTTGGGGCTGATACGCCTGAGGCAGCGAAGCCGACATCTTGGGGTGCGCGTGTGTCGACTGGGGTTACTGGTGGAGAGGCGGGTTCTGCTGGGGATGTTGATTCCCTGGCGCATGGTGTGCCGCCGGCTGGGGGTGTATCGCGGTCGAAAGATGCGGGCACCACGTGTAAAGAAAGGTTCAACTATGCATCGTTTGATTGCGCCGCGACGGTGCTGAAGACGAATCCGGAGTGTACGGGGTCGTCGTCGGTGTTGATTGAGAATAAGGATAGCTATATGCTCAATGAGTGTCGGGCCAACAACAAGTTCTTGATTCTGGAGCTGTGCGATGATATCCTGGTCGATACGGTGGTGTTGGCCAACTATGAGTTTTTTAGCTCCATCTTCCATACCTTTCGCGTCAGCGTGTCGGATCGGTATCCGGCGAAATTGGACCAGTGGCGCGAGCTGGGTGTCTACGAGGCGAGGAATACGCGGGAGGTTCAGGCGTTTGCCGTGGAGAATCCTCTTATCTGGGCGCGGTATGTCAAGATTGAGTTTCTCACGCATTATGGGAATGAGTTCTTTTGTCCGCTCAGTTTGATTCGCGTGCATGGGACGACGATGTTGGAGGAGTATAAACATGATGGTGAGGTTAGTCGGACAGACGATGTGGTGGCCGATGAAGAGCTTGAGCCTGCGCCGGTGGCTGCTGAGATAGAGACGATCCCTACGGTGGATGTTGCAGCGGCAGCAGGCCCGATTGAGCAGAAGGTGGACGAGCAGACGCCGGAGACTTGCCCTAACCCCGGACCGGTTGTTGATGAGGCGGTCATGATGCAGCTTTGGGGGGTTCCTTGGACCTGTAGTATTCATGATTCGCCAGCTGCTGGGGATGAAGGGACACAGGCGTCTCTCAATCGCCCGTCAGCTACTGATGCTACTCCTCCCAAGGGCGACGACGCTGCGCCTCTTGGAACCGAAGCTCCGGTCAAGGAGGCAGGGGAGCAGAAAATGACTGTTAGCCCGAATGTTGACTCGGCCCCTTCGTCTGCTACCACGGCTGGTCCAGAGACTACATCACAAGGTGAAGCCGATAGCCGGTCTACTGGCTTCACTAAGGAGGAGCAAAGCGTCGCCGCGGAGACGACGCGGTCAACAGCGACACAGCCTCCTTCTGCGAACCCGACTACGCAAGAGTCATTCTTCAAGTCTGTGAATAAGCGACTACAAATGCTGGAATCCAACTCCAGTTTATCCTTACTGTACATCGAAGAGCAGTCGCGGATATTGCGTGACGCATTCAATAAAGTTGAGAAACGGCAGCTGGCCAAGACGTCCACGTTCCTGGAGCAGCTGAACGTGACGGTGCTTCATGAATTGAAGCAATTCCGCGAGCAGTACGATAACGTTTGGAAGAGCGTGGCGCTTGAGTTTGAGCACCAGCGCATCCAGTACCATCAAGAGGTGCATTCGCTGAGCGCGCAGCTGGGCGTCCTTGCCGACGAACTGGTCTTCCAGAAGCGGGTGGCCGTCATCCAGAGCATCATGATCCTCTTCTGCTTTGGACTGGTGCTCTTTTCACGTGGTGCCGTCAGCAGCTACATCGAGTTGCCCAGCATGCAGAACATGGTGTCGCGGTCGTACAGTCTGCGGTCGTCGTCACCTCCGTTTGGATCGCCGTCCGTCAGCCCGACATCGTCGGGTCGGCGCGCGGGCGGTCACCGACGCAACCTGTCTGAGGATTCGCAGGAAGATGGACCGATTAGTCCCACGCTGGCATACTCTCCACCGACGCCAGTCTCGGACGTGATGAGCTCGTCGGAAGAAGCGGAGAACCAGAGGGGGAATTCGCTGGCACTGCCGGAGGTGGCGCCACCAGTCCGATCGCGCAGTAGTCCGCCTGACCTCAAGGGAGGCGAGGAGTCCATTGAGGAATCATCTAGCTCGGGCGATTCACCCGTGTCTCACGGACGGAATGCCGCGGTGGCCGAGGCCTAGTAGTGATGGGGGATGGTCGTGGCATGTGGAACCCGACATGACAGACCAGGTTGCAGTCTGGCTGCAGGATTCAGCGCGGTGGCGATGTCTCGGCCGCGTGTTTCCAGGCCAACAGCTGCAGACGAGCTTATCTGGCTGAGTGGCTAGCCGGCTGTCATTCCTGGGGGAAGTGTAAATGTGTTGCTGGTCACGGCGGCAGCTGGTGACACCGGATAGAGTGCAGGAGAGATGCAGGGAATATGTATGTTTGTATGTACACATATTGTAGAGGAGTACGGAGTACAGCTACGCGACATGATGAGACGATGTATATACCCATGACCATTAACAGTGTTTATTGAATGGACATTTTTATTAGTTAGATACCTCCGGTGGTTAATTCAAGTAATGGACAATGAATGACATCTTCGGGCAGTGGTAATGATGGTGGTTGCCATGACAACAATCGACGGGTTTTTCTTGCCTTCGATTCTTATCCTCTTCCCTCCCACTGCCTTCCACTGACTTTCCTCCACACTGCAAGTCTACTAAGTACTACCTCTCAGTCTCTCCAGTCTCAAAAGCATCAAATACCTCTCTCATCAGAAAAATCTTCTGAAACCAAAGGAAATAACCAAAATGGACTCCCACCCCCTCACCGACCGCACCAACACCCACCTCGTCCAAGACACGGACAAGTTGAACGAGCTCAAGGCCGCCCCCGCCAAGATCAACTCGATGGAATATCATCGTCAGGTGCTGCAGGGCAAGTTGGAGAATGGCGATAAGTGAGTACCACTATCTCCCTGTAGATGTGCATGTGTGTACGGATATTGACTGTTGTAAAGGAACCAAGCAAGCTACGTCTCTCCCTCGGATGATATCATGAGTCCGTGCTCCAAGAAGTTGAGTGATTTGAAGGGCAAGCGGTTTAAGAAGTATGCTCCTATCTCCTTGTATACAATATAAATCGATTGATGCTAATGTTGGGGTGTGTGTAGTGCCGGCAAACCCCAGTCCCTCTTCGCCAAGCTCGGCAAGAAGAATTTCGAACAGCAGTCGTCGGCCCAGAAAGAAAACACCGAGGCATGATTGATTAGATCGTCTCCGGGTGAAAAAGGATACGTCTTTCGGTGTTTGCGCCGGTCGCAGTACTCCGATTGTTGATGATCCAGTAACCGGGGTGATTGATTGCTTCTGTTGTTTTTCTTAGTTTGCATTGGTTTGCTCTGGGTCGGTTGTGGTGTTTGTTGGTTCGGTTTGGATTGATTGGGTTTATGAGAAAATCAGGGCTCGATATGGGATTCGGCCATGCTTTATGCTTTTCTTTTCTTTTTCTTTTCTTACGCTTTACTTCTTACTGCTCTATTGTCACATCAATCAGTTGATTGATAACTTCTTCTTCATATTGATAACTATGGATGGTTAATGAATGCAATGCGTGAATGTGCTGTTGCTGACTCATCGGCCGATCAGCCGAGGTTCGGTCGGCTGCTTCTCCGCAACCTCGATACTCCGCATTACTTCCTCAGCTTATAACCCCATCCTCCCTATTTCACCTCCAGTTTCTTTTTTAATCATATCATCATACTTCCAATCAATTAATTCTAGTATCCACAGTAGTCTATCATGTCAGCCTCCACCCGCATCCCCGTCATCGCTCAACCCTTCGTCAGCGACCGGGCCAAGCGTACCCTTGACCAAGTATTACCTCCCCATACCTCCTTCCCACAGCTACATCCCCCACACCCCCCATCCACCACCCCCAACCAAACACAATATTAATAATGTATAGGTCGAACAATTCGTCGAAAAAGAATGTATCCCCTCTGAAGCCATCTTCCGCGCCCAACTGGGCACCGGCTCCCAACGCTGGTCGACCTACCCAGCCATCATGGAGACCCTGAAACAGAAGGCGCGCGAACAAGGTCTCTGGAACATGTTCCTGCCCAAGAACCACTTCGCGCAAGGGGCCGGGTTCAGCAACCTCGAGTACGGACTGATGGCAGAGTACCTGGGCAAGAGCACGATTGCATCAGAGGCGACGAACAACGCCGCCCCGGACACAGGCAACATGGAAGTCCTGGCGAAGTACGGCAACGAGCAGCAGAAAAAGCAGTGGTTGGAGCCGCTGCTTGAGGGCAAGATCCGGTCTGCCTTCCTCATGACGGAGCCGGAGGTCGCGAGCAGTGATGCTACTAATATTCAGTTGGATATTAAGAGGGAGGGCGATGAGTGGGTTTTGAATGGATCTGTATGTCTCACTCGCTCCCTCTCTTTCACTTCCTACCTTCTCTGCATTACTATATACTCTCCGAGTATACATGATATATATACTAATGCTGGTGTTTAGAAATGGTGGTCCTCCGGCGCCGGAGACCCCCGCTGCGCCATCTACCTGGTAATGGGCAAGACAGACCCCACGAACCCAGACCCCTACAAACAACAATCCGTGATCCTCGTCCCAGCACACAACACCCCCGGCATCACCGTCCACCGCATGCTTACCGTCTACGGGTACGACGACGCGCCGCACGGCCACGGCCACATCACATTCAAGAACGTGCGCGTGCCCGTCTCCAACATCGTCCTCGGCGAAGGCCGCGGCTTCGAAATCATCCAAGGCCGACTCGGCCCCGGCCGCATCCACCACGCCATGCGCACCATCGGAGCGGCCGAAAAGGCCCTCGAATGGATGATCGCGCGCATCAACGACGAACGCAAGAAGCCCTTCGGACAGAGCCTCTCCTCGCACGGGGTGATTCTGGAGTGGGTAGCCAAGTCACGGATTGAGATTGATGCTGCGCGGTTGATTGTGTTGAACGCGGCGATTAAGATCGATCAGGGGGATGCGAAGAGCGCGTTGAAGGAGATTGCGCAGGCGAAGGTCATGGTGCCGAGTATGGCGTGCGGGGTTATTGATCGTGCGGTGCAGGCGTATGGCGCTATGGGCGTGTGTCAGGATACGCCGTTGGCGTATATGTGGGCTTGGGTGCGGACGTTGAGGATTGCGGATGGGCCCGATGAGGTGCATTTGTTGCAGATGGGCAGGAGGGAGAATAAGAGTCGGAAGGAGGAGGTGAGGAGGAAGTTGAAGTGGCAGGCGGAGGAGACGGAGAAGTTGTTGGGTGTTACTGCTGGGGGAAGGAGTCGGTTGTAAGAAGTTCTTGAATCTATGGGTGAATGTGGGTGAGAGTGGTATAGGATAGTATGTTGATTTGCATGCAAAATCTCATGAATCATATTCATCATGCACCGTCCCGATATAGGACTGCTCTAAATAACATAAATGGATATACGAAACGTCATCATCTCCCTCCTTGCCTCTATCCCTCCCTGTCCACGTACTAAATCAAGTTTAAGTACGCCATAACTAATCCCATAGTCATCGTGTAATGCAACCTAAACTTTTCCCATCCAAACCTTATCAAACGAACAGAAAAAAACTAGAAAACCTGGATATAGACTCGCCCGCGAGCAGCTGCTAATAATCCTCATCCGCCGCATTCTTGCGCACCTTCTTAGCCCGCCGCTTATTCGCCTTGAAATGCTTCTTCGACGAACCGCTCTTCACCTCCGATACATCGACTCCGCGCTCCAGAGCAACCATCATGCGCTCCTTACGACCTGTCAGCTGCTTGCGCATCTCCTGGCCCTGCTCCGTGTACTGGGCATTGAAAGGAAGGGTGAGACGGCCGGTGGAGGACTTGGCGCCGGGGCCGAAAAAACCCGAATCGAGGTTGCGGGATCGCGCGCCCTTCTCGACCGGCTTGAGGAGAGCGAGCAGTTCCGGGTCTGTGACCTCCTCGTTCTGGAGCATTTTGGCGAGTTGCGCTTGTCGCCGGGCCGGCAGGTGGGCCATGTCGTAGAGGTCTTTGTTGAATTCAATAGGGTCAATGGGGTCGGAGCCTTCGGGCGTGGGCGGCGGGTGGCAGAAGAGGAGCTTGCCGTTGACGTAGTCCTTGAGGATGTAACGAGCCGCGCGCGACTCGTCGGGCTGACCCTGGCCGGTGGTGGCGAAACCACGGGCGCGGGCATAGGCGCGGAGAAGTTCGTGGGAAGTGGGGATGCCAGTCCCTCCTTCTTCGATGGGGCGGGTGTTGATCTTCACGCCGTAGACGTTCTCGACAAAGTGCTTGGGGATGCGTTGGGCGACGAGGGCGGCCGGGCCGGTAAACTCGCGCTGCTGGTCGATGGGGAGCACACCGTTGACGACCAGCTCAGCCTTGGTGGTGGCAAAGTTGGGGAAGACGAGACCGGGACAATCGCAAAGCATGATCTCGGGAGACAGGTAAAGAGTCTGGAAGTGCTTGGTCTTACCGGGGGTGGCGGAAACGGAGACCTTCTTGGCACCGAGCAGGGCGTTGATCGTGCTGGATTTACCGACGTTGGGGTATCCGACCAGACCGATGGTCGTCTTCTTCTTGACCGGCCCCTCGGGCGAGTCGTTGTCGGGAAGAGTTTCGGGGGTATTGGAAAGGAAGAGCTCTTCCAGTTCTTCGACGTCAAGAATCTCTGTGCGTCGGGAAGAGCTGGAGCTGGCGCTGGGGTTGAGTTCAAGACCACCGTCGTGCTCTTCTTGAGGCTCTTCGCCGTCCTTAATGTCCAGAGACTTGGCACCCTCAGCCAACTGCTCCTCCTCGGGAATGTCCTCTTCGCTTTCGTCCTCCGAATCGAGACCCTGCTGGAGGCGTTCGTTGCGCTCCTTGGCCAGATGGGCGGAGAAGAAACGGAAGCTGATGTTCTGGCGCTCAAAGTGGTCAGCCCACATGGCACGTTGGGCCTCAGTCAGCATGTCGGCCTTGTTGACAAGCAGCAGGTTTTGCTTCTTGGGGTCGATCTCCTTGACGTAGCTTTCCAGATCCTCAGAGCGGTAGAGCAGCGGGTTACGGGCATCGACAATCTGGACCACCAAATCGGAACGTTCAATAACACGCCACAGCTGGCGCCAGACCTCCAAGTTGCGCTCGAAAGGAGTCATCAACAGATCCTGGTTCTCCTGCAACTCGGCCAGGCCACGACGCCAGTTCAGGAAACTCTCGCGCTCCATCAGCTCCAGTTGCTGACGGGTGGTGGACTGGTCCCACTTGGGCCGACGGGGAACGGTGAGACGGTTCTTGTTCTGCTTGTGCTTCTTCACGGCGGACTTCTCTTCGGCAGCGGACAGCAGGTAGGGGTTCTTCTGGTCGGTGTGGATGATCTTGACGTTGTTCATCTTCTCGGCGGTGAAATCGGTGCCGGCCAGTTCGGCGGTACTGAGGAACTCATCGAGGGCAGCCTGCTCGGTAATACTGCGCATCTTCACCCAAGCAGCTTCGGTGGGAGCGTTGGTGATGTAGGTCTCGCCCTTTTCGTTCTTGCGGGCAATGCCGGCATTGTGCGAGGCCTTTTTCATGGAGGAGGCCTTGCCTTTGCCGAAACGGTCGTTCATCAGGCTGTTGCCCAGCCCGACGGAGTTCTTGGATTTGGCGAGCACCATGGTGACGGTTGTCTCTGTACCTGGGGGATAATGAGAGGAAGAGACACCAGGGATGGTGGAAGATGAAGAAGAGAAGAAGAGAAAAGAAGATTATTAAGAAAGGTTTGATAAAAACCCAATCGGGCAATTTTCGTCGAACCCCGCGCGGATAAGATAAGGCTGACTCAGCACTTTCTTGCAGTCATTCAGGCAAACTACAAGAAATGAGGAGATATAAAAGTGATATAGAAGGAAGTAAATAAAATTATAAACCCCCTCGATACAATGAAATCCAATAATATCAGCAGTGGTGGTGGTGAGGACCTTTCGCGATAAGCGGCACGTGACCATCCCACGACCGCGATTTTTCTGCCGATATTCAGTCCAACATTTAATCTTCATCTTTGAGCTTCATTCTCACCATCACAACTATATCCCCTCCCTTCTCACTTCTCTCCCTGAGACTCTCTCCCGGATCACCGGTTACCGCCCAAAATGCCTCCCCGGAAGCAGTGGATGTAGGTTGCCCCTCCACATTCACCTACTCAAATCTATGTACCCAACTAACCCACTCTCAGCGACAAGAAAACCGCAACTACCTACCAACTCTTCCACCGTTCCCAACATGACCCTCTCATTCACGATCCCTCTGCCGACGACCGCGTCCTGCACCCTGTCTACGGTCCTCCCATCACCCCCAGTGAATCTTCCTCCGCCTCCAAGCACCGCGGCCAAAGTCTCGCCGAGCTGAATCAAACCTTCGGCGATGCCGCGCGCAAAAACGAAGGTGAAGCCGCCAACTACGGCATTTTCTACGATGACTCGCAATACGACTACATGCAGCACTTGCGCGAGCTGGGCACCGGCGCCGGTGACGCTTACTTCGTCGAAGCCAAGACGAAGGGCAAGGACAAGGGCAAAGGATTGAAGCTGGAGGATGCTTTGAAACAGGTATCGCTGGAGGATGGGAGGAGCGAGTTTGGTGGGACCGAAAGCGTCTACAGCTATGACATGCGCTCGACGGCGTCTTCCTACGTGCGCAAACCCACCTACCAGGACCAGCAGAACGTGCCCGATGCTATTGCGGGTTTCCAGCCGGATATGGACCCGCGGTTGCGCGAAGCCTTGGAGGCGCTGGAGGACGAGGAGTACGTGGATGAAGATGACGAGGAGGACGTCTTCGGCCAGTTGACTACGCGGGCAGAGGAAATGGACCAGGGTGATTGGGAGGATACCCTCTTCGACGATGTCGAGGAAGAAGACGATGGATGGGAGTCCGATGCGACAGAAAAGGCCCCTGTGCAGATGGACACCACGGCCGCAAAGGCCCGCTATCAAGCCTCGGAGCAGGAGGATAAGCCCGGCGAGCTTCCCGAACACAACGAGCCCGCGCCCGACATGCACCCCGAAGACCAAGGCTGGATGCGCGAATTCGCCAAGTTCAAGAAGGACGCGAAGTCTGGCAAAACAGCCGGCGTCCCCGCCGGTCCTCCCAGCGTCGTCCCCTCCCATCAGGGTAGCACCCTCGCCTCGACCGTGTTCACCGTCGGAGGCACCCCCATCCGCCGCAAGAAGCGCAAGGGCGCCCTCACTAACCCCTCCGCCTACTCCATGACTTCGT
The DNA here is from genome assembly GCF_003344945.1 of Aspergillus welwitschiae. Taxonomy (NCBI): domain Eukaryota; kingdom Fungi; phylum Ascomycota; class Eurotiomycetes; order Eurotiales; family Aspergillaceae; genus Aspergillus; species Aspergillus welwitschiae. Next base: position 611,522 of record NW_020798704.1, on the reverse strand, counting down.
CCTCCCTCGCCCGTACAGAGGGCCACCGTCTCCTCGACGACCGCTTCGAGCGCGTCGAAGCCCTCTACTCCCTCGATGAGGAGGACGAGTTCGACGACAACATGTCCATGGTCAGTGGAATGACCGGTATGACCGGTATGACTGGTGTCTCGGGCATTTCGACTGCCTCGTCTCAGGCACCGAGTCTCGTTGACGCGAACGGTGATGCCGTTCGTCCTTCCCACAACTTCAACAACATCATGGATGATTTCCTTGCTGGGTGGGATGACAAGACGAGTTCCCAGGCTAAGCGGAAGGGCGCAAAGGCGAAGCGCGGAAAGAACGGTAATGAGGCGATTGGCATTCGTATGCTGGATGAGGTTCGGCAGGGATTGGGCCCTGCTAGGGTTACTGGGAAGGTGTCGGGCAGGGCGTAGTGGATATCCCTCACCTGAGTGAGTGAGTGAGTGAGTGGAATGTGAGTGATGGGTATGCTTGAATGATTGCAACGATACCAATTTATCTATCATTTGGTGGGAATAAAAATGCGGGATTGGCGTTACGGTGTGCATGTGTGTGCGAGATGATTGCATTGCTTGCCTGGTGATAGACCACTACTATTTTATCATATAAAAGTTTCGGGTTCATACTACTTGATCATTATTCTTGAATTACCCGGTGTAGATGTAGACTCTATCCCATACTGTACATTCGATATAATACACGGGGTATACTATCTATCTATCAAATACATCGCATCACACATAACCCATATAGGTACCTATACTATAACGCCCCTCCCACCTTCTCAACAATCCACATCGCCAACCTTACCCTCCAACTAACCCTCCTCTCCGTCCTCCTCAAATCCTCTCGTGAAATGGCCTTCGCATCCTCCTGCAGCCGCTCCGTCTCGGCGCCCAACTGACGCTTCAGCTCTGCATCGCCCGTGACAACGAGCGCTCCCACCTCCAGATCCAGACTATAGCTGCGCTTCGTGTAGTTACTGCTACCCACGAAGGTCAGACTGGGATGTTCCTCCTTGGGGAGGGTAATCCAGAGGCCCTTGGCATGGTAAGTCCAGCCACCGGGCTCGCCGACAGTGCCGCGGCGCCATTCTTTCAGCTGGATGGAGTTGGTGCGCTGGGCGTCGGCGACGCGATCAAGAAACCGCGCAGACAGGTGCGTGTATGCTGCCGGAAGCATGCCAGAGATACCGGGGGAGCCGTAGAAGCCGTTGGCCCAGGGGGAGGCGGTTAGGACGGTGCCTCGGGTGGTGGAGTCGGTGTGGGAGGTGGAGGTGCTGGCGATAAGGAGAGAGGAGAGGACAGGGTGGATGTTGAAGTAGCCGGCTGTGAAGAGCCAGCGGGCGCCGGAGAAGGCGGGCGAGGTGGACAAGAGACGGAGGATGGTGGTGACGGCGGGGAATTCGGTCGAGGTGTCGTTGGATTTGAAGAGGGAGGTAAATTGAGCGACGGGGTAGATGTAGGTTTGGTGGGGGGATTTGGGGGACAGAGTGGATTGCTTCAGTGAGGGCTGGATGAGAGGGCTCAGGACGGTGGATGAATAGGCGATGAAGTCCTCCGGGTCGTCGAGAGGTGAAGGCGCACCGTTAGATGCGGGCCAGTCGAGGAGGTAGCCTGCGGCGTTTTGAGAGTCGGGGAGGACTTGGAAGCTGAGACTGCATACTGCATTGTGGATGCCGGCGTAGTAGTCGGTCAGCTCCTTGGAGTGGAAGACGTGGTATCGGTCCAGGCGGTTCGTGAAGTAGTCGCTGGAGAGATTTGCTCTGGGGTTTTGTTAGCGTCCATGTAGTATCGCCGGAGCATCGAACATACCCTGACAGAATGATTTCCTCGTCAAAGCCGTATAGCTTCATGTGCTGGAGACCCCAGCCCTCGTTGATCCGACGAGGCACCCATTTCTTCTTCAACCCGGTCAAATTCGGGGTGTGGAACATGCGGATTTCCACTCTATCCGCACCGTATTTCTCAATCAGAGAAGCTAATAGCGACGCACATGAAGGGTTGGGCGTTTCGCGCGTTCCTCGTAGAGCGTCCGTGAGGATGGAGACCTTGAGCTCGGGGTTGGCCGCGAGAGCTTGGTCCAACGTCTCGATCAGGTCATGCTCCGTCTTGCCGATGTACAACGTTGAGAGGTAGATACGTTTGCGAGCCTTCTTGATTTTGTCCTGTAGAATGGCACATGCTCGAATTAGCCGCAATCCACGACGGTTAAAGTCCGAGATATCCCCGTACCTTGAGCGTGTTGTAGAAGCTAGCCGGGGAGTCCAAGATTGTAATCCGCGACGCCGGCACCTCGAAGCACGGCGAAATGCGATCCAACTCGGTCGTGATGCTCCCTAACGGCGACACAGCTGAGGTCGCAGGCGAGCTGGAACTGGCATGGCAGGTGTTGGCCGAGAATTTGCGCTCGTATAGTAGGACTCTTCGGGCAGCTGGTCTGCGTGCAGCACATCGCAGGGTGTTACCCCCAATTCGTCCGAACATGATCCCTCCCTAGATAATCTCGAAGAAGCGACAGACCCTCAGGGAATAAAGTGCGATTGCCAGAGTAATGGTGGAAGTGTAGAAATATTGAATCGATGGACGAGCGGATGCTGCAAACCCGACAAACAGCGACCCGCGCTAGACCGGATCGGGACGGCTTCGACCTCCGGGCGGAAAGCGAGCGACGCAAGAGTCGAAGTCGAACCCGACCTGTTCTCAATTCCAGCCATTGCTGCCCCTTTCGCTGCTCTGCACACAAGATGTCGACCATTCTTAGGACGCTGCGCAATCTGAGACGGATTGGCATCAAGGTGAGATCTTTTACGGTTCTTCCGGAGGCATCACGGATGAGTTGCTAACTGTATCCCCTCACAGGAATATGGCCACCAAATGCAGGTATGCTTTCGGATACTGGGAAAGGAGAAGCTTGTGGAGGAGTGAAATGGGTACTGACGAGACGTGCTATTTGCTGCAATAGTACATTGGTGAGTAGACTGTTGGCAGGTGGTCATGGCAGTTAAGACTAACGCCATGTGATTCTAGGTGATACCAAGGCCGGTACCTTGATCGGTGTTGACCGTTACGGCAACAAGTACTTCGAGAACATGGAGGAGGAGCTTCCTCGTGGGTGATGCTGATCTTGGGTCCATAATTGTCGCTGACCATGCGCAGTCCGTACCCGCTGGGTCGACTACAAGGAAAAGGAATACGACCCCTCGCAGCTTGAGCCTGGCTGGTGAGATTCTTCGCAGTTGATTGCCATATGCGTCGTGCTGACTTTGCTAGGCACGCTTGGATCTCCTACATGGTGGATGCTCCCCCCACTGCCGACAAGATCATGCAGACCGGTGTCCGCAGCTGGGAGCTGCCTGAGCACAGGCCCAACCTGACCCTCAGCCGTGCTGCTTTCAAGACCTACTCTACGTGAGTTTTCTAGTCAATTGCCAGTCTATATATCGAAAGCTAACGAGTACAGTACCCGCCCCAAGTACTCCGCCTGGACTCCCGTTGCGGCGCCCCGGTAGATGTCGGTAGAGCGTTGGCCTAGAAATCAGACCATGTTCGAAGATGTGTAAATAAATAAGATGTCCTACTTTCCGTTTGAACCATCGCGATTGTCACAATTAGTATCCCCATTGACCTGCCAGTTCTATACAGTAGTCCGTAGTCTAATTATGCACATGAGGATATCACCGAGGTATCACAACAACCAAATGCCAAATCAAATGCCACAAAACAGCTCCCTTGACGATGTAGCTACAATAATCAGAGAACGTATATACCAGAGCCGATGTTGGACCAGTGTCGGATGGGTCGCCGATCTTCGAGCTCGATACACCACCATAGGACATCCCTCAGCTTTTGGATCTGATTCTCCGCCTCGTACGCGCGGGAAAGTGCATACCACGCCTCGGAGTTGTCCCACGCACTGCCACGCTTGGTCAACCCGGACAGCAGGCCAAAGGCACGCTCGCGGGCCGCGATGCGGTTCAGGAGTCGGGGCTCTTCGTCCGAATCCGGAACGATTTTAGCCTGCGGCTTTTCTTCTTGACTTGACCGCTTTGCGTTGTCTTCGGATGAGGGTTTGCTTTGATCGCTCGAAGACAGCGATAGCGTTGACACACCGGCATCAAGACGGGGCTTTGGTGGCTGCAAAGGCATCTTCTCCTCCCAAACATCGAGGAGCAGATTTGATAAACCAACAGTTGCCTTCGGATGGTCCGCATAATGGAGAAGCGCCGTCTCAAAGTGTTCCATAGCTTCATGCGGGCGAGTCTGGTCAATGGACTGGAGACCGCGCTCGGCATAAACGTCTGCCCATAGTTCATCAGTGCTCTTGGGGACACCCCACCCGCGCTCCCTAAACGCTCTAGCGGAGGTCTCTTGTGACGCCACAAGAGCTTCGAAGCGCGTCACCTGCTTGGCTGCCTCTTCGCATGCCTCATGTGCGTCCTCGAAAGACGAGGCTCGACGATAGAGACCAGCGATGAGTAGCCAAACCTTGATGAGGATGCACAGGCCATGCTTTTGGGCTTGAGTAGGTGGAACCTTGGTCACTGCCCTGGTGGGAGAGTCGAAGGCGTACGATGTAGGTAGTCGGATATCCTGCTCCGGTGGCTGCTTGGAATGCCCGGCTGGAGCGGGTGGTTGGTTGTACTTCATATTGTGAGCCATAGGTCCCAGTGGCTGCTTTGCGCTCTGCGGCTGGGCCGCTGCGTCCGACACAGCTAGTCCAACCATGTCTGGGACAGGGTTGCCGGCTTCAGGCCCAGCCTGAGTCCCGCTATCGCCGTTGACATGGCTTGAGTTGGCATTATGGGCATCATCTCCCTTCCTCAGAGTATTGCTCCTTTTACGGGCCTGACGTGAGTCTGTCCCCTCGTTAAGCCCGGACTTCTCCCCATCTGTGACCTGTATCGCCGGTGCTGAATCCGTATAGGCTGAATTGTCTGTCTTGGGCTCCTGTCCGAATTCTGCCCTTCGGTCAGGGGCGCGGGGTCCCTTGTGGCGTCCAAAGAAGCTGCCGCGGAGGCTCTTCACAGTTCCAGCAGAGCTTTTCGGGGGTACAAGGTGCTCGTTCTCGGTCTTGGTATTGGCCTTCTCGCTACCTTCCAAGTTCAGAGAGCGGAAAAGCGTGGCGAACAGACTGAGGAGCTGGTCGCTATGATTGACAGCAGCCCCCGGACCCTCGACAAGTTCCACAAATGCCAACTGGGTCATCCTGGTCTCAATGATACGTTCCTTCTCGCGGACTCGTAGCTTATCGATAAGCTCATGAGTGATGCCCGCGATCTGGTCTTGAGCAGTCTGGTTCTGCTTCTGGGGTCGTCTGTCGCTATGGGCGAGTGACGTCACCGTTGCAGGGAACTGCTCAAATGCGGCTTCACACGAGCGCTCGGCAATGTCGAAGTCCTGCTTCGCGCTGAGAAGAAGAGCAAGCAGATGCCACAGGGGCACCAGATCTCTCTCCCGAGCAAAATCGGCTTGACCTGTCTTATGCTGTGCGTCAGATGTCAGGGCCGATTTGACGTAATCAATGGCACCGTCCAGATCACGGTTCTCTGCCAATAGAACAGCCAGCGTATATAGTGAGGAGCAGTTGGCATCGTCTTCAAGCTCCGGGGCTAGACTTCTTTCCAGATAGTCGATCGCTTCTGCCCGGATGTCGTCGCGATCCTCGTTCACAGGAGTCCAATAAGCCCAGTTAGCAAGCCCGATACCAATTCCTCTGTAAGCTGCGGCGATGTCCGACGGAGCAACGGCCTGGGAGCGGGTTGAAGCAGTTTCAGGCGCAATGAGAGTTATGCCTTGCTCTTCATCATCTTGCACATGCTTCTCGGCAAATTCCTTCAGGAGAGAAGTGAGATCCTTTGCTTTCTCGGCCTCTTTCTCCGAACCAAAGCAACTCAACATCGTAACACCCTCCGATACGGTGCGCAAAAGGATGCCATCATTCTCCAGATCTCCCGATTCAGCCCCTTTTGCTGCTCGCTCTTTGGCACTCGTGACAATTTCGATATATGAGTCAAGCGCCCTCAGAGCAAGGTCGTAGTCTGCGAGTGCACAATGCACGTGGAACAGACGCCGCAAAATCAGATGTGAATGGTATGTCTTGGTAGCAGCGCGGTAAAGGATCTATAGTCATCAGCAAGTTGCTTTCCATCTCTCAGTCCCTCGGCGTGGAACTTACATCAAGAACGTTCCTGCCGACAGCATTCTGGCCACCCTCCCCAAGCTCTTCATCTGTCCAACCGGCACCGCAAAGCACCTCCCAGTTCTGGATGACTTGTTCAACCCAAGCCTCAACTTCCGGGTTGCTCGAGTCAGCCGTGGGGAATTTTGTTTCGCGCAGAATGCTAGCTTCACAAAGCGACTCAACGCGCCGGATTTCACTGGCGAGCTGCGGGCGTTCAGGCCCATTTGCAGGAGGGCAATACGGCAGGCCCTGTTGCAGGATCCTTGATAGCAAATTGTAGTACGACTTCCATGTTGGTGATTTCGAAACCGGCTCGGTAGTGCTGTCCATAAGCATGCCTTGGGGTAAAGTCATCTGCTTGACTGAAGGATGAGACGCCCACAGTCTGAAGAACCCTAGCGTCGTGGCTATCGTTTGAGCATTAGCAGCGGCAAGGTCTTTGCTGGCTTCCTCGCACGCCAGTGAGGCACCTTGACCCAATAACTTCTCAGACCAGTAGAGAAACTGTGGGCTGTTGGTAGAGGATTGGAGTTGAATGTTCACCCATGGCGTAAGCGAATGAAGGGTCTCCAGGGCGCCTTCTGGATCGGAGGTCATGCGCTGTGCCGAACCTATCATGGATTAGCAGATGCAAATCCCATCTTCACGGTGGAGCATACGCACCCTTGAGATAACATGCCTTGACAAGACACGTCTTGGTCCATGGAGAGAGCTCTTCCCCTGCCTGCTCGAGCTCGCTCACGGCTTCTTCAAAATCCTGAGGAAACCGAGCAGCCGCCAAGCCTAGCTCATTGACAGTCCAATGTACCCATCCCAAGCAGACCTGCGCCTGGAAAACTTCTTGCTTTGATCCTTCTGCCCGGTTGACGGTGGATAAAAGTGACGGAATCAGGTCATGAAGACCGGCGGCGGAGGAAGGGCGGGGGGTGGAGGGATGCTTCTGAAGATGTGAGGCCAGCTGGTATTCAGCGCTGGCTACTTCGAGGAGACCTGTGGCATCCTCATTAGTTCATCTGCTGGCAGGCCAGTATTTCCGGGGAAAGGCAAGTTGGCATTACATGTTCTCTGCGGAGCATGTTTGGTCACTTTTCGAATCAACTCTGGCACTTCTTCCCATTTATTCTGGCAACGCGCATTGTCCAGGGCCGTAACATAGCGATGCCCCTTATCAGAGTCTCGACCCTGCGTGAGTGGTAATCGGTGCCTCGGTCAGCGGAAGGCATGTGGTGGCAGATTGAGGGGGGAAGCTTCACAAGGTAGCGATTGAGATGTTCCCAGGGGGGAATGAGAAGCCACCACTTACAGTCATGATTGAGAGAGGTCAGACAGAGACGGAGGGATCAATGATTACAATCGGAGGAAAGAGAAAGAAGCAGCGTCCATAACAGGGACGAATGCCCACTCGAGGCAGCAGAGAATCAAGATAATATGGCCCGTTGACGGCGGAGACCATCTTAAGGGGAGACCCGCCGTAACGTACGTAATGTCTCGTATTATTGCCCGAGGCTTCATGTGGTCCGAGCGTCGAAGCCAAAAATTTCCAGAAATTTGGATGTTTAGCATCACTCAATCTTGCGCCAGACCCGTCAATCGCTTCCCCGCGGTCGCTTGTGCAATTCTGCCCTCGTGAAGATGGCCTACATGTCCATGTCCCTCCACGCCGTCAACCACCGGTTGACCAACGTGCCTGTGAAGCAACTACCGCATCTCGCATCATGCCTCGCATCCTCCATTAGCAATTGCGGGGAGCTGCTGTCAACTCCCCAGAGCCAAAAGTCGGGCAAGACGGACTCTGACAATGCCGTTCAGGTTCATAAGCTCATTACTCGCTTGGGGAGTTTGCTGCAGGACCGCACGTACGAAGGTCGCTGGACCGCGGTGGTGCTTGTGAAGGCGCTGGTCGAGGCTGGCCAGTGGGAGATTCTACGCTCGAGCGAGCCGTTTGTTCGCGGGTTGATCAGCATTTTGGCTGTAAGATGCTCGATTGAAGACAATACTGCATGACAGATGCTTACTGAACTGCTGCGAATAGAAATCCGACCCCGTTTCCACAAAGAAAATGTGCATTATCACCTTAACTCGCATCTTCCACCTGACCTACCAGTATCCGACCCTCGTTCGCGAGATCACCACTCCGTCTCTACCAGGCTTCATTACCTCTGCGTTGAATCTGATCTCTGTCAAGCCATCTTCTGAACCCGTCCGGAGACTCAAGCCGAATACTCCCTTCGTCGAAGTTGTACTCCAAGCCGTCAATGAGCTGATCGCAAGGCACCCGACTATCTTCCGGCCGTTCACCGCGCAGATTCACAGTCTCCTTCAGGTCATCATCGGATCCACGTCGCCCACTTTCCCAGAACATGTATTGGAAATCGCTCAGCAGCTATTCATCTCCCTCCACAACTGCGCTCCGAAGAACACCGGCGGCGACGAATGGAAGAGCGCTTGTCGCATGACCATCACCTCTGTTCACGCGGCGTCGTCTTACGTGCTGAGGGCCATTGTGGAACAATGGGAGTCCGTTGACCCGTCGCTACGACAGATGTCGCAACCGCAGAACTACAGCCAAGAAGTGGGCAACGGCCCTGACGCTTTGGGGCTTGAGGGCTGGCAAGGTCTGAATTCCGGTATCAACCGGCTGGTTGTGCTCTTGCGCATGCTCTCTGGATTCGTCGGCACCGCTACTGCTTCTACCGTGACCATTCCGGTTGGAGCGATCCTGGATCTGACGTCTCGACTGAACATGGTGGTGTATCCCTCCGGTGGCAGCGACATCCAAGCCAACCCCCAGATTGGCCGCGCGGAGCGAGAGCAGCTGCTCACCGAACTGCCTCGCATCCACATCGCGTGCATGAAGCTCCTTCTTCACCTGGTCAACGCTCTCGAAACCAGCGCCATCCCCGTGGCACAGAACATCCTGGAGCAGGCGCTGTGGGTTTTCCGTGCGGAGCAATTCAGCCGGGATGTCCGCACCGCCGTGTATGATCTGGTCTGCGCCCTGCTCACCCGCATCGGCCCCTCCATGACCAAGCAGAGCGTGTCCTCCCTCGCCTCTATGATCCGCAAATGCTGCCACGACCTCCTGCCTCCCACCGGCAACCAGGGCGCAGCCACTGAGAAGCCGGACCCCAAGTCGAAGAACAAGTCCAGCCAAGCCACCGTCAACGCCGACTCCTTCCTGAACCCCGGCCTGAAACAAGTCCGTCAGACCAGCTCCTCCTCGTCCTTCCCTGACCTCACACGCGCTGCTTCCGAGCTCCTCGCCGCCGCGCTGACGCACACACCGTCCGAGTTCATGTCCCCGGCCCTCCGCGCCGAGGTCGACCGCACCCTCATCCTGACCTCGGACAAGAACGCTATGCTCGCCAGCGTCCTCAACCCATTCCCAGCTATGCAAGGCCGTGGTGTCGGTACCAGCATTCTCCCCTTCCTGGCGCGCAGCTATCCCGCCGAAACGGAAGTGGAATGCCTCATCCGTCCGCGCATGCCCGTGGTGATGAGCGGCCCCACAACCAACGGCTACGTGCCCATGGAAGACGACGAAGATGAAGATGAAGACGCTGCAGCCACCGCCGTTCCCACATCTACAGCAACCGGGTTCCTTAAGCCGACTCCCACCCCCACCCTCCAACACCATGACATGATGGACGTAGAGAAAGATATTCCCTCGCCGCCAAGCAAACGCAGCTACGCCGATGAAGTCGAACAGCCGGCGGCATCATCTGCTGTCCCATCAGCGACGACGACGACGAGTAGCCCCGGCTCGCAGAGCAAAAAGGCCCGGTTCGAACAAAAGGCTGCTGCTGCGGTGACCCAGCCGCCTCTGGACGCAGCATCTCCGGCGGCTTTCACCGGTACGGCTGCTATCTCTGTCCCTACGTCGTCCATCGCCGGGCCGGCTCCGGTGCAGACGCCAAAGCCCGCTCAGTCTTCTATTGCTAAGCCATCTGCCTCGGCCGCGGCGGGAGCAGCTGAGGATGAGAGCGATGATGAAATGCCCTCTCTGAATGTCGACCCGGATACAGATGATGAGGATGAGGATGAGGAGTAAACGAAAGGTTAGAGGGCATATGCATGTGCCATATACGATATAAACCTCAAAAGTCTAGATCTAGCGCTTGTTCAAAAGTTCATAAATAGATTAATCTTGAAAAGGCTCTCTCAACATGGCAGTAGATCAAAACAAACGCCATCGTCAATGCTTCATTTGAATCCAACACAAACCTGCACTATATGTATAAGTTCGCAGATAAGATAAGACGCCGGACACAGACAGATCTAACTCTATCTATCATCTACTCTCACCATCTATGATCTATGCTAACTCTATATAGACTAGTATATAGTGTATACACCAACTCACCAAAATGCCCAATAATACCAACAATATAAACTTCAATAAAACCTCACCCCCCTATCCCAAAAACCCCCACCACCATCCCACCTCCCGAACCACTTCCCAGTCCACCACCACCACCCCTTATCCCCATCATCCACACCAACCCCCAAACCCCTTAACAAACTCACCGGCAACGGCTCCGTGAACCACAATCCGCCCCTTGAAAAGTCTTCTACCAGCGATCCCGCCGTCCCCACCAGCCAAGACACTGCAAACACGGCATTACAAGCCCGCCTCGCCGGCCGCGGCATCCATAACCACAGCGGAGAAATAACCCCCTGAACGAGAACCCCCACCGCCTGGAGAACAAAGAAGCGGAATGGGCCTGCAAAGGGATACGTCTCGCGGTTTTGGACGTAGCTGCCGGAGGCATGGACAAGACCGCTGAGAGAGAATGCGACAAAGGCAGTGAGTACACGGCGGACGGAGCGGGAAGTTGATAGACGGGAGGGAAGGAGAGAGAGGAGCCAGTGGGCGGCGGAGATGAAGCCGTAGCGGAAGAGCTGGTGCCACCAGAGGCTCCAGCAGCCGGCGAGACTGTGGTCGAGGATGGAGGTGAAGAAGGGGCCGAAGGCTGGGGGGTAGAGGTAGGGAGCGGAGAGGGGGACGGAGGTGAGGGATTTGGCGGCGTTGGGGAAGGCGAGGGAGAGGCCGCCGAAGATGAGGGGGTTGAGGCAGGTCACGTAGTTAAGGGCGGCGAGGACGCCGGTGCCTGTTACTAGACAGCGGTAGATGTGGATGAGGATGGGGTAGGGGGTTAGATGGTGGAAGGGGAAGGGGGGTGGTGCAGGAGGAGATACGCTGCCCATGAAGAATTGGTCGCGGATCATGAGGAGCTTGATCAGGTCGAGGAGGAGGTAGGATTGGATGAAGAGGGTGAGTGTGGCACGGAGACGAGTACGCATGGTGATGAGTTCTGGGTTGGTGTTTGTGGTTG